>NW_026644695.1:0-190227 GCF_030020395.1 Manis pentadactyla | reverse complement strand
AGAGATACCAGCTCTCGATGATTACCTACGCACTAAGCAGGCTTAGTCCTAGAATACACTAGCTTCATGCTAGTGTATGTGTTTCCATAAACCACTATTTTACTCTCTCTCACTATAGTATTTATAAAAATGAAAGTGTTATTGCTAACGATTTACACTACTTACTGTAGAAAGGAGGATTTTAATTTTTATCAAAGGCTTGAACTGACACCATGTCTCTCTCCATACTCATCATTTTTCTCTTTATCGATTTCTTTTAAATCTTAGGAAAGATTATTTGCAGGAACCAACTACTCTCTATGCCTGCGAAATTAAGAGAGAACGAAAAAACTCGTTTTGATGTATTATTTCTGAATGACAAAGAGGCAAAGGAATCAAATGTTGTAAATTGCGTGACTTTTTTTATGGAAAAGTTGGTTGAGTAAAATATTCTTTGTTTTCCTCGCCCACAGTTCTTTTGACTGCTCAGCGAATTGAACTTTTAATACAAGCTTCAGATTTCCCTAACAATCCATTTCTCGTTCTTTGAAATCCTGCAGTCAGAATAGATCTCGCAATACAGGAAACGCCTATTGAAATTCTTCTTTCATTAATGCAGAAGCAAAAATGTGAACAATGACATTTGTGAGGGGAATTTTGACACCAAAATAATCTGTTCCTTTTCTGACAAAGGTAGGTCTTCCACGCTGAATAAAACATAACTGTTTTAAAATTATACCTGGATCCAAAAAAGGGTAAATGTCTGAAAACTTGAAGTTTAATCAAAAGCGCCGCGTGCTGGGGAGCATAAAACGGATTTTCCGGATTCCTTCTTAGTGTTTTAGGGTGTAAAAACGCAGTCAGTACAGCTGCTGTTCCTACTAACTACATTTGATATCTCAGCAAAACTTCTCCCCTCAGAATTCCTATTTAAGATGAGAATTTCTGAGAAGATTTAGTATAGATCGTTTTTTGCCCTGTAGACCCTGGGTATATGCATTGGCTTTTTCCATAAGACTTCCATAACGTCATTTCGACTATGCGTTCATGCCTGAAGATTGTGATCGGTATCAAGTATAAAAATGCCTTTTTAATCGCACTGAAGGGCATGTAGTGGCTAAGACCACAGGTTTCAGAGATTGAGAGTGGTGCGTTCACATCACACACTTCTGTCCCTTAATGCCAGGGCACTTCAGGAAATGATTTCACCTCACCATGGCGAGTGATTTCCTCAATGGTAATAAAGGGACAGTATAACCGACATTCCTTGTTAAATGATTATGAAGTGAAAAGTAGGCAATACATTCAAAGTGTGTCGGAAAAAGCACGGCGCTTGGAATTTCGTTCGTAACAGTCATCCATGACGGGAGCAAGAGCAGTGCTTGTATCCATGGCACCCATTGTGTGAGGTTGTCAAATGCCATGATTCCGAGCCCGGCGCCAAAGATTAAAGGGGAGTGGGGACTGCTGCGTCTCGCTGCACAAGTGCCCAGAGAGCTTCAGGCTGCATGCCACTCTAAGATTCTTTTAAGGAAAAAGAGGTATTTAAACATTTTTCCGAACATTCACAAAAAAGGCGTTTTCTCCAAAAAAGAAGTATAAAGTAATTTAAAAATTGTTTTAGAAGTTTTATTTTGCTAGGACGCTACTCCTATGGCTGGAGATGCTACTTGGGACTCTAAAGAAGGTCACGGAGCAGTGTATTCGTTTTGAGTTTCTTCCGGAGAGATACCAGCTCTCGATGATTACCTACGCACTAAGCAGGCTTAGTCCTAGAATACACTAGCTTCATGCTAGTGTATGTGTTTCCATAAACCACTATTTTACTCTCTCTCACTATAGTATTTATAAAAATGAAAGTGTTATTGCTAACGATTTACACTACTTACTGTAGAAAGGAGGATTTTAATTTTTATCAAAGGCTTGAACTGACACCATGTCTCTCTCCATACTCATCATTTTTCTCTTTATCGATTTCTTTTAAATCTTAGGAAAGATTATTTGCAGGAACCAACTACTCTCTATGCCTGCGAAATTAAGAGAGAACGAAAAAACTCGTTTTGATGTATTATTTCTGAATGACAAAGAGGCAAAGGAATCAAATGTTGTAAATTGCGTGACTTTTTTTATGGAAAAGTTGGTTGAGTAAAATATTCTTTGTTTTCCTCGCCCACAGTTCTTTTGACTGCTCAGCGAATTGAACTTTTAATACAAGCTTCAGATTTCCCTAACAATCCATTTCTCGTTCTTTGAAATCCTGCAGTCAGAATAGATCTCGCAATACAGGAAACGCCTATTGAAATTCTTCTTTCATTAATGCAGAAGCAAAAATGTGAACAATGACATTTGTGAGGGGAATTTTGACACCAAAATAATCTGTTCCTTTTCTGACAAAGGTAGGTCTTCCACGCTGAATAAAACATAACTGTTTTAAAATTATACCTGGATCCAAAAAAGGGTAAATGTCTGAAAACTTGAAGTTTAATCAAAAGCGCCGACACTACACCTACACACACCAAAAAAACTTAGGGTGTAAAAACGCAGTCAGTACAGCTGCTGTTCCTACTAACTACATTTGATATCTCAGCAAAACTTCTCCCCTCAGAATTCCTATTTAAGATGAGAATTTCTGAGAAGATTTAGTATAGATCGTTTTTTGCCCTGTAGACCCTGGGTATATGCATTGGCTTTTTCCATAAGACTTCCATAACGTCATTTCGACTATGCGTTCATGCCTGAAGATTGTGATCGGTATCAAGTATAAAAATGCCTTTTTAATCGCACTGAAGGGCATGTAGTGGCTAAGACCACAGGTTTCAGAGATTGAGAGTGGTGCGTTCACATCACACACTTCTGTCCCTTAATGCCAGGGCACTTCAGGAAATGATTTCACCTCACCATGGCGAGTGATTTCCTCAATGGTAATAAAGGGACAGTATAACCGACATTCCTTGTTAAATGATTATGAAGTGAAAAGTAGGCAATACATTCAAAGTGTGTCGGAAAAAGCACGGCGCTTGGAATTTCGTTCGTAACAGTCATCCATGACGGGAGCAAGAGCAGTGCTTGTATCCATGGCACCCATTGTGTGAGGTTGTCAAATGCCATGATTCCGAGCCCGGCGCCAAAGATTAAAGGGGAGTGGGGACTGCTGCGTCTCGCTGCACAAGTGCCCAGAGAGCTTCAGGCTGCATGCCACTCTAAGATTCTTTTAAGGAAAAAGAGGTATTTAAACATTTTTCCGAACATTCACAAAAAAGGCGTTTTCTCCAAAAAAGAAGTATAAAGTAATTTAAAAATTGTTTTAGAAGTTTTATTTTGCTAGGACGCTACTCCTATGGCTGGAGATGCTACTTGGGACTCTAAAGAAGGTCACGGAGCAGTGTATTCGTTTTGAGTTTCTTCCGGAGAGATACCAGCTCTCGATGATTACCTACGCACTAAGCAGGCTTAGTCCTAGAATACACTAGCTTCATGCTAGTGTATGTGTTTCCATAAACCACTATTTTACTCTCTCTCACTATAGTATTTATAAAAATGAAAGTGTTATTGCTAACGATTTACACTACTTACTGTAGAAAGGAGGATTTTAATTTTTATCAAAGGCTTGAACTGACACCATGTCTCTCTCCATACTCATCATTTTTCTCTTTATCGATTTCTTTTAAATCTTAGGAAAGATTATTTGCAGGAACCAACTACTCTCTATGCCTGCGAAATTAAGAGAGAACGAAAAAACTCGTTTTGATGTATTATTTCTGAATGACAAAGAGGCAAAGGAATCAAATGTTGTAAATTGCGTGACTTTTTTTATGGAAAAGTTGGTTGAGTAAAATATTCTTTGTTTTCCTCGCCCACAGTTCTTTTGACTGCTCAGCGAATTGAACTTTTAATACAAGCTTCAGATTTCCCTAACAATCCATTTCTCGTTCTTTGAAATCCTGCAGTCAGAATAGATCTCGCAATACAGGAAACGCCTATTGAAATTCTTCTTTCATTAATGCAGAAGCAAAAATGTGAACAATGACATTTGTGAGGGGAATTTTGACACCAAAATAATCTGTTCCTTTTCTGACAAAGGTAGGTCTTCCACGCTGAATAAAACATAACTGTTTTAAAATTATACCTGGATCCAAAAAAGGGTAAATGTCTGAAAACTTGAAGTTTAATCAAAAGCGCCGCGTGCTGGGGAGCATAAAACGGATTTTCCGGATTCCTTCTTAGTGTTTTAGGGTGTAAAAACGCAGTCAGTACAGCTGCTGTTCCTACTAACTACATTTGATATCTCAGCAAAACTTCTCCCCTCAGAATTCCTATTTAAGATGAGAATTTCTGAGAAGATTTAGTATAGATCGTTTTTTGCCCTGTAGACCCTGGGTATATGCATTGGCTTTTTCCATAAGACTTCCATAACGTCATTTCGACTATGCGTTCATGCCTGAAGATTGTGATCGGTATCAAGTATAAAAATGCCTTTTTAATCGCACTGAAGGGCATGTAGTGGCTAAGACCACAGGTTTCAGAGATTGAGAGTGGTGCGTTCACATCACACACTTCTGTCCCTTAATGCCAGGGCACTTCAGGAAATGATTTCACCTCACCATGGCGAGTGATTTCCTCAATGGTAATAAAGGGACAGTATAACCGACATTCCTTGTTAAATGATTATGAAGTGAAAAGTAGGCAATACATTCAAAGTGTGTCGGAAAAAGCACGGCGCTTGGAATTTCGTTCGTAACAGTCATCCATGACGGGAGCAAGAGCAGTGCTTGTATCCATGGCACCCATTGTGTGAGGTTGTCAAATGCCATGATTCCGAGCCCGGCGCCAAAGATTAAAGGGGAGTGGGGACTGCTGCGTCTCGCTGCACAAGTGCCCAGAGAGCTTCAGGCTGCATGCCACTCTAAGATTCTTTTAAGGAAAAAGAGGTATTTAAACATTTTTCCGAACATTCACAAAAAAGGCGTTTTCTCCAAAAAAGAAGTATAAAGTAATTTAAAAATTGTTTTAGAAGTTTTATTTTGCTAGGACGCTACTCCTATGGCTGGAGATGCTACTTGGGACTCTAAAGAAGGTCACGGAGCAGTGTATTCGTTTTGAGTTTCTTCCGGAGAGATACCAGCTCTCGATGATTACCTACGCACTAAGCAGGCTTAGTCCTAGAATACACTAGCTTCATGCTAGTGTATGTGTTTCCATAAACCACTATTTTACTCTCTCTCACTATAGTATTTATAAAAATGAAAGTGTTATTGCTAACGATTTACACTACTTACTGTAGAAAGGAGGATTTTAATTTTTATCAAAGGCTTGAACTGACACCATGTCTCTCTCCATACTCATCATTTTTCTCTTTATCGATTTCTTTTAAATCTTAGGAAAGATTATTTGCAGGAACCAACTACTCTCTATGCCTGCGAAATTAAGAGAGAACGAAAAAACTCGTTTTGATGTATTATTTCTGAATGACAAAGAGGCAAAGGAATCAAATGTTGTAAATTGCGTGACTTTTTTTATGGAAAAGTTGGTTGAGTAAAATATTCTTTGTTTTCCTCGCCCACAGTTCTTTTGACTGCTCAGCGAATTGAACTTTTAATACAAGCTTCAGATTTCCCTAACAATCCATTTCTCGTTCTTTGAAATCCTGCAGTCAGAATAGATCTCGCAATACAGGAAACGCCTATTGAAATTCTTCTTTCATTAATGCAGAAGCAAAAATGTGAACAATGACATTTGTGAGGGGAATTTTGACACCAAAATAATCTGTTCCTTTTCTGACAAAGGTAGGTCTTCCACGCTGAATAAAACATAACTGTTTTAAAATTATACCTGGATCCAAAAAAGGGTAAATGTCTGAAAACTTGAAGTTTAATCAAAAGCGCCGCGTGCTGGGGAGCATAAAACGGATTTTCCGGATTCCTTCTTAGTGTTTTAGGGTGTAAAAACGCAGTCAGTACAGCTGCTGTTCCTACTAACTACATTTGATATCTCAGCAAAACTTCTCCCCTCAGAATTCCTATTTAAGATGAGAATTTCTGAGAAGATTTAGTATAGATCGTTTTTTGCCCTGTAGACCCTGGGTATATGCATTGGCTTTTTCCATAAGACTTCCATAACGTCATTTCGACTATGCGTTCATGCCTGAAGATTGTGATCGGTATCAAGTATAAAAATGCCTTTTTAATCGCACTGAAGGGCATGTAGTGGCTAAGACCACAGGTTTCAGAGATTGAGAGTGGTGCGTTCACATCACACACTTGTGTCCCTTAATGCCAGGGCACTTCAGGAAATGATTTCACCTCACCATGGCGAGTGATTTCCTCAATGGTAATAAAGGGACAGTATAACCGACATTCCTTGTTAAATGATTATGAAGTTAAAAGTAGACAATACATTCAAAGTGTGTCGGAAAAAGCACGGCGCTTGGAATTTCGTTCGTAACAGTCATCCATGACGGGAGCAAGAGCAGTGCTTGTATCCATGGCACCCATTGTGTGAGGTTGTCAAATGCCATGATTCCGAGCCAGGCGCCAAAGATTAAAGGGGAGTGGGGACTGCTGCGTCTCGCTGCACAAGTGCCCAGAGAGCTTCAGGCTGCATGCCACTCTAAGATTCTTTTAAGGAAAAAGAGGTATTTAAACATTTTTCCGAACATTCACAAAAAAGGCGTTTTCTCCAATAAAGAAGTATAAAGTAATTTAAAAATTGTTTTAGAAGTTTTATTTTGCTAGGATGCTACTCCTATGGCTGGAGATGCTACTTGGGACTCTAAATAAGGTCACGGAGCAGTGTATTCGTTTTGAGTTTCCTCCGGAGAGATACCAGCTCTCGATGATTACCTACGCACTAAGCAGGCTTAGTCCTAGAATACACTAGCTTCATGCTAGTGTATGTGTTTAAATAAACCACTATTTTACTCTCTCTCACTATAGTATTTATAAAAATGAAAGTGTTATTGCTAACGATTTACACTACTTACTGTAGAAAGGAGGATTTTAATTTTTATCAAAGGCTTGAACTGACACCATGTCTCTCCCCATACTCATCATTTTTCTCTTTATCTATTTCTTTTAAATCTTAGGAAAGATTATTTGCAGGAACCAACTACTCTCTATGCCTGCGAAATTAAGAGAGAACGAAAAAACTCGTTTTGATGTATTATTTCTGAACGACAAAGAGACAAAGGAATCAAATGTTGTAAATTGCGTGACTTTATTTATGGAAAAGTTGGTTGAGTAAAATATTCTTTGTTTTCCTCGCCCACAGTTCTTTTGACTGCTCAGCGAATCGAACTTTTAATACAAGCTTCAGATTTCCCTAACAATCCATTTCTCGTTCTTTGAAATCCTGCAGTCAGAATAGATCGCAATACAGGAAACGCCTATTGAAATTCTTCTTTCATTAATGCAGAAGCAAAAATGTGAACAATGACATTTGTGAGGGGAATTTTGACACCAAAATAATCTGTTCCTTTTCTGACAAAGGTAGGTCTTCCAAGCTGAATAAAACATAACTGTTTTAAAATTATACCTGGATCAAAAAAAGGGTAAATGTCTGAAAACTTGAAGTTTCATCAAAAGCGCCGCGTGCTGGGGAGCATAAAACGGATTTTCCGGATTCCTTCTTAGTGTTTTAGGGTGTAAAAACGCAGTTAGTACAGCTGCTGTTCCTACTAACTACATTTGATATCTCAGCAAAAATTCTCCCCTCAGAATTCCTATTTAAGATGAGAATTTCTGAGAAGATTTAGTATAGATCATCTTTTGCCCTGTAGACCCTGGGTATATGCATTGGCTTTTTCCATAAGACTCCCATAACGTCATTTCGACTATGCGTTCATGCCTGAAGATTGTGATCGGTATCAAGTATAAAAATGCCTTTTTAATCGCACTGAAGGGCATGTAGTGGCTAAGACCACAGGTTTCAGAGATTGAGAGTGGTGCGTTCACATCACACACTTCTGTCCCTTAATGCCAGGGCACTTCAGGAAATGATTTCACCTCACCATGGCGAGTGATTTCCTCAATGGTAATAAAGGGACAGTATAACCGACATTCCTTGTTAAATGATTATGAAGTGAAAAGTAGGCAATACATTCAAAGTGTGTCGGAAAAAGCACGGCGCTTGGAATTTCGTTCGTAACAGTCATCCATGACGGGAGCAAGAGCAGTGCTTGTATCCATGGCACCCATTGTGTGAGGTTGTCAAATGCCATGATTCCGAGCCCGGCGCCAAAGATTAAAGGGGAGTGGGGACTGCTGCGTCTCGCTGCACAAGTGCCCAGAGAGCTTCAGGCTGCATGCCACTCTAAGATTCTTTTAAGGAAAAAGAGGTATTTAAACATTTTTCCGAACATTCACAAAAAAGGCGTTTTCTCCAAAAAAGAAGTATAAAGTAATTTAAAAATTGTTTTAGAAGTTTTATTTTGCTAGGACGCTACTCCTATGGCTGGAGATGCTACTTGGGACTCTAAAGAAGGTCACGGAGCAGTGTATTCGTTTTGAGTTTCTTCCGGAGAGATACCAGCTCTCGATGATTACCTACGCACTAAGCAGGCTTAGTCCTAGAATACACTAGCTTCATGCTAGTGTATGTGTTTCCATAAACCACTATTTTACTCTCTCTCACTATAGTATTTATAAAAATGAAAGTGTTATTGCTAACGATTTACACTACTTACTGTAGAAAGGAGGATTTTAATTTTTATCAAAGGCTTGAACTGACACCATGTCTCTCTCCATACTCATCATTTTTCTCTTTATCGATTTCTTTTAAATCTTAGGAAAGATTATTTGCAGGAACCAACTACTCTCTATGCCTGCGAAATTAAGAGAGAACGAAAAAACTCGTTTTGATGTATTATTTCTGAATGACAAAGAGGCAAAGGAATCAAATGTTGTAAATTGCGTGACTTTTTTTATGGAAAAGTTGGTTGAGTAAAATATTCTTTGTTTTCCTCGCCCACAGTTCTTTTGACTGCTCAGCGAATTGAACTTTTAATACAAGCTTCAGATTTCCCTAACAATCCATTTCTCGTTCTTTGAAATCCTGCAGTCAGAATAGATCTCGCAATACAGGAAACGCCTATTGAAATTCTTCTTTCATTAATGCAGAAGCAAAAATGTGAACAATGACATTTGTGAGGGGAATTTTGACACCAAAATAATCTGTTCCTTTTCTGACAAAGGTAGGTCTTCCACGCTGAATAAAACATAACTGTTTTAAAATTATACCTGGATCCAAAAAAGGGTAAATGTCTGAAAACTTGAAGTTTAATCAAAAGCGCCGCGTGCTGGGGAGCATAAAACGGATTTTCCGGATTCCTTCTTAGTGTTTTAGGGTGTAAAAACGCAGTCAGTACAGCTGCTGTTCCTACTAACTACATTTGATATCTCAGCAAAACTTCTCCCCTCAGAATTCCTATTTAAGATGAGAATTTCTGAGAAGATTTAGTATAGATCGTTTTTTGCCCTGTAGACCCTGGGTATATGCATTGGCTTTTTCCATAAGACTTCCATAACGTCATTTCGACTATGCGTTCATGCCTGAAGATTGTGATCGGTATCAAGTATAAAAATGCCTTTTTAATCGCACTGAAGGGCATGTAGTGGCTAAGACCACAGGTTTCAGAGATTGAGAGTGGTGCGTTCACATCACACACTTCTGTCCCTTAATGCCAGGGCACTTCAGGAAATGATTTCACCTCACCATGGCGAGTGATTTCCTCAATGGTAATAAAGGGACAGTATAACCGACATTCCTTGTTAAATGATTATGAAGTGAAAAGTAGGCAATACATTCAAAGTGTGTCGGAAAAAGCACGGCGCTTGGAATTTCGTTCGTAACAGTCATCCATGACGGGAGCAAGAGCAGTGCTTGTATCCATGGCACCCATTGTGTGAGGTTGTCAAATGCCATGATTCCGAGCCCGGCGCCAAAGATTAAAGGGGAGTGGGGACTGCTGCGTCTCGCTGCACAAGTGCCCAGAGAGCTTCAGGCTGCATGCCACTCTAAGATTCTTTTAAGGAAAAAGAGGTATTTAAACATTTTTCCGAACATTCACAAAAAAGGCGTTTTCTCCAAAAAAGAAGTATAAAGTAATTTAAAAATTGTTTTAGAAGTTTTATTTTGCTAGGACGCTACTCCTATGGCTGGAGATGCTACTTGGGACTCTAAAGAAGGTCACGGAGCAGTGTATTCGTTTTGAGTTTCTTCCGGAGAGATACCAGCTCTCGATGATTACCTACGCACTAAGCAGGCTTAGTCCTAGAATACACTAGCTTCATGCTAGTGTATGTGTTTCCATAAACCACTATTTTACTCTCTCTCACTATAGTATTTATAAAAATGAAAGTGTTATTGCTAACGATTTACACTACTTACTGTAGAAAGGAGGATTTTAATTTTTATCAAAGGCTTGAACTGACACCATGTCTCTCTCCATACTCATCATTTTTCTCTTTATCGATTTCTTTTAAATCTTAGGAAAGATTATTTGCAGGAACCAACTACTCTCTATGCCTGCGAAATTAAGAGAGAACGAAAAAACTCGTTTTGATGTATTATTTCTGAATGACAAAGAGGCAAAGGAATCAAATGTTGTAAATTGCGTGACTTTTTTTATGGAAAAGTTGGTTGAGTAAAATATTCTTTGTTTTCCTCGCCCACAGTTCTTTTGACTGCTCAGCGAATTGAACTTTTAATACAAGCTTCAGATTTCCCTAACAATCCATTTCTCGTTCTTTGAAATCCTGCAGTCAGAATAGATCTCGCAATACAGGAAACGCCTATTGAAATTCTTCTTTCATTAATGCAGAAGCAAAAATGTGAACAATGACATTTGTGAGGGGAATTTTGACACCAAAATAATCTGTTCCTTTTCTGACAAAGGTAGGTCTTCCACGCTGAATAAAACATAACTGTTTTAAAATTATACCTGGATCCAAAAAAGGGTAAATGTCTGAAAACTTGAAGTTTAATCAAAAGCGCCGCGTGCTGGGGAGCATAAAACGGATTTTCCGGATTCCTTCTTAGTGTTTTAGGGTGTAAAAACGCAGTCAGTACAGCTGCTGTTCCTACTAACTACATTTGATATCTCAGCAAAACTTCTCCCCTCAGAATTCCTATTTAAGATGAGAATTTCTGAGAAGATTTAGTATAGATCGTTTTTTGCCCTGTAGACCCTGGGTATATGCATTGGCTTTTTCCATAAGACTTCCATAACGTCATTTCGACTATGCGTTCATGCCTGAAGATTGTGATCGGTATCAAGTATAAAAATGCCTTTTTAATCGCACTGAAGGGCATGTAGTGGCTAAGACCACAGGTTTCAGAGATTGAGAGTGGTGCGTTCACATCACACACTTCTGTCCCTTAATGCCAGGGCACTTCAGGAAATGATTTCACCTCACCATGGCGAGTGATTTCCTCAATGGTAATAAAGGGACAGTATAACCGACATTCCTTGTTAAATGATTATGAAGTGAAAAGTAGGCAATACATTCAAAGTGTGTCGGAAAAAGCACGGCGCTTGGAATTTCGTTCGTAACAGTCATCCATGACGGGAGCAAGAGCAGTGCTTGTATCCATGGCACCCATTGTGTGAGGTTGTCAAATGCCATGATTCCGAGCCCGGCGCCAAAGATTAAAGGGGAGTGGGGACTGCTGCGTCTCGCTGCACAAGTGCCCAGAGAGCTTCAGGCTGAATGCCACTCTAAGATTCTTTTAAGGAAAAAGAGGTATTTAAACATTTTTCCGAACATTCACAAAAAAGGCGTTTTCTCCAAAAAAGAAGTATAAAGTAATTTAAAAATTGTTTTAGAAGTTTTATTTTGCTAGGACGCTACTCCTATGGCTGGAGATGCTACTTGGGACTCTAAAGAAGGTCACGGAGCAGTGTATTCGTTTTGAGTTTCTTCCGGAGAGATACCAGCTCTCGATGATTACCTACGCACTAAGCAGGCTTAGTCCTAGAATACACTAGCTTCATGCTAGTGTATGTGTTTCCATAAACCACTATTTTACTCTCTCTCACTATAGTATTTATAAAAATGAAAGTGTTATTGCTAACGATTTACACTACTTACTGTAGAAAGGAGGATTTTAATTTTTATCAAAGGCTTGAACTGACACCATGTCTCTCTCCATACTCATCATTTTTCTCTTTATCGATTTCTTTTAAATCTTAGGAAAGATTATTTGCAGGAACCAACTACTCTCTATGCCTGCGAAATTAAGAGAGAACGAAAAAACTCGTTTTGATGTATTATTTCTGAATGACAAAGAGGCAAAGGAATCAAATGTTGTAAATTGCGTGACTTTTTTTATGGAAAAGTTGGTTGAGTAAAATATTCTTTGTTTTCCTCGCCCACAGTTCTTTTGACTGCTCAGCGAATTGAACTTTTAATACAAGCTTCAGATTTCCCTAACAATCCATTTCTCGTTCTTTGAAATCCTGCAGTCAGAATAGATCTCGCAATACAGGAAACGCCTATTGAAATTCTTCTTTCATTAATGCAGAAGCAAAAATGTGAACAATGACATTTGTGAGGGGAATTTTGACACCAAAATAATCTGTTCCTTTTCTGACAAAGGTAGGTCTTCCACGCTGAATAAAACATAACTGTTTTAAAATTATACCTGGATCCAAAAAAGGGTAAATGTCTGAAAACTTGAAGTTTAATCAAAAGCGCCGCGTGCTGGGGAGCATAAAACGGATTTTCCGGATTCCTTCTTAGTGTTTTAGGGTGTAAAAACGCAGTCAGTACAGCTGCTGTTCCTACTAACTACATTTGATATCTCAGCAAAACTTCTCCCCTCAGAATTCCTATTTAAGATGAGAATTTCTGAGAAGATTTAGTATAGATCGTTTTTTGCCCTGTAGACCCTGGGTATATGCATTGGCTTTTTCCATAAGACTTCCATAACGTCATTTCGACTATGCGTTCATGCCTGAAGATTGTGATCGGTATCAAGTATAAAAATGCCTTTTTAATCGCACTGAAGGGCATGTAGTGGCTAAGACCACAGGTTTCAGAGATTGAGAGTGGTGCGTTCACATCACACACTTCTGTCCCTTAATGCCAGGGCACTTCAGGAAATGATTTCACCTCACCATGGCGAGTGATTTCCTCAATGGTAATAAAGGGACAGTATAACCGACATTCCTTGTTAAATGATTATGAAGTGAAAAGTAGGCAATACATTCAAAGTGTGTCGGAAAAAGCACGGCGCTTGGAATTTCGTTCGTAACAGTCATCCATGACGGGAGCAAGAGCAGTGCTTGTATCCATGGCACCCATTGTGTGAGGTTGTCAAATGCCATGATTCCGAGCCCGGCGCCAAAGATTAAAGGGGAGTGGGGACTGCTGCGTCTCGCTGCACAAGTGCCCAGAGAGCTTCAGGCTGCATGCCACTCTAAGATTCTTTTAAGGAAAAAGAGGTATTTAAACATTTTTCCGAACATTCACAAAAAAGGCGTTTTCTCCAAAAAAGAAGTATAAAGTAATTTAAAAATTGTTTTAGAAGTTTTATTTTGCTAGGACGCTACTCCTATGGCTGGAGATGCTACTTGGGACTCTAAAGAAGGTCACGGAGCAGTGTATTCGTTTTGAGTTTCTTCCGGAGAGATACCAGCTCTCGATGATTACCTACGCACTAAGCAGGCTTAGTCCTAGAATACACTAGCTTCATGCTAGTGTATGTGTTTCCATAAACCACTATTTTACTCTCTCTCACTATAGTATTTATAAAAATGAAAGTGTTATTGCTAACGATTTACACTACTTACTGTAGAAAGGAGGATTTTAATTTTTATCAAAGGCTTGAACTGACACCATGTCTCTCTCCATACTCATCATTTTTCTCTTTATCGATTTCTTTTAAATCTTAGGAAAGATTATTTGCAGGAACCAACTACTCTCTATGCCTGCGAAATTAAGAGAGAACGAAAAAACTCGTTTTGATGTATTATTTCTGAATGACAAAGAGGCAAAGGAATCAAATGTTGTAAATTGCGTGACTTTTTTTATGGAAAAGTTGGTTGAGTAAAATATTCTTTGTTTTCCTCGCCCACAGTTCTTTTGACTGCTCAGCGAATTGAACTTTTAATACAAGCTTCAGATTTCCCTAACAATCCATTTCTCGTTCTTTGAAATCCTGCAGTCAGAATAGATCTCGCAATACAGGAAACGCCTATTGAAATTCTTCTTTCATTAATGCAGAAGCAAAAATGTGAACAATGACATTTGTGAGGGGAATTTTGACACCAAAATAATCTGTTCCTTTTCTGACAAAGGTAGGTCTTCCACGCTGAATAAAACATAACTGTTTTAAAATTATACCTGGATCCAAAAAAGGGTAAATGTCTGAAAACTTGAAGTTTAATCAAAAGCGCCGCGTGCTGGGGAGCATAAAACGGATTTTCCGGATTCCTTCTTAGTGTTTTAGGGTGTAAAAACGCAGTCAGTACAGCTGCTGTTCCTACTAACTACATTTGATATCTCAGCAAAACTTCTCCCCTCAGAATTCCTATTTAAGATGAGAATTTCTGAGAAGATTTAGTATAGATCGTTTTTTGCCCTGTAGACCCTGGGTATATGCATTGGCTTTTTCCATAAGACTTCCATAACGTCATTTCGACTATGCGTTCATGCCTGAAGATTGTGATCGGTATCAAGTATAAAAATGCCTTTTTAATCGCACTGAAGGGCATGTAGTGGCTAAGACCACAGGTTTCAGAGATTGAGAGTGGTGCGTTCACATCACACACTTCTGTCCCTTAATGCCAGGGCACTTCAGGAAATGATTTCACCTCACCATGGCGAGTGATTTCCTCAATGGTAATAAAGGGACAGTATAACCGACATTCCTTGTTAAATGATTATGAAGTGAAAAGTAGGCAATACATTCAAAGTGTGTCGGAAAAAGCACGGCGCTTGGAATTTCGTTCGTAACAGTCATCCATGACGGGAGCAAGAGCAGTGCTTGTATCCATGGCACCCATTGTGTGAGGTTGTCAAATGCCATGATTCCGAGCCCGGCGCCAAAGATTAAAGGGGAGTGGGGACTGCTGCGTCTCGCTGCACAAGTGCCCAGAGAGCTTCAGGCTGCATGCCACTCTAAGATTCTTTTAAGGAAAAAGAGGTATTTAAACATTTTTCCGAACATTCACAAAAAAGGCGTTTTCTCCAAAAAAGAAGTATAAAGTAATTTAAAAATTGTTTTAGAAGTTTTATTTTGCTAGGACGCTACTCCTATGGCTGGAGATGCTACTTGGGACTCTAAAGAAGGTCACGGAGCAGTGTATTCGTTTTGAGTTTCTTCCGGAGAGATACCAGCTCTCGATGATTACCTACGCACTAAGCAGGCTTAGTCCTAGAATACACTAGCTTCATGCTAGTGTATGTGTTTCCATAAACCACTATTTTACTCTCTCTCACTATAGTATTTATAAAAATGAAAGTGTTATTGCTAACGATTTACACTACTTACTGTAGAAAGGAGGATTTTAATTTTTATCAAAGGCTTGAACTGACACCATGTCTCTCTCCATACTCATCATTTTTCTCTTTATCGATTTCTTTTAAATCTTAGGAAAGATTATTTGCAGGAACCAACTACTCTCTATGCCTGCGAAATTAAGAGAGAACGAAAAAACTCGTTTTGATGTATTATTTCTGAATGACAAAGAGGCAAAGGAATCAAATGTTGTAAATTGCGTGACTTTTTTTATGGAAAAGTTGGTTGAGTAAAATATTCTTTGTTTTCCTCGCCCACAGTTCTTTTGACTGCTCAGCGAATTGAACTTTTAATACAAGCTTCAGATTTCCCTAACAATCCATTTCTCGTTCTTTGAAATCCTGCAGTCAGAATAGATCTCGCAATACAGGAAACGCCTATTGAAATTCTTCTTTCATTAATGCAGAAGCAAAAATGTGAACAATGACATTTGTGAGGGGAATTTTGACACCAAAATAATCTGTTCCTTTTCTGACAAAGGTAGGTCTTCCACGCTGAATAAAACATAACTGTTTTAAAATTATACCTGGATCCAAAAAAGGGTAAATGTCTGAAAACTTGAAGTTTAATCAAAAGCGCCGCGTGCTGGGGAGCATAAAACGGATTTTCCGGATTCCTTCTTAGTGTTTTAGGGTGTAAAAACGCAGTCAGTACAGCTGCTGTTCCTACTAACTACATTTGATATCTCAGCAAAACTTCTCCCCTCAGAATTCCTATTTAAGATGAGAATTTCTGAGAAGATTTAGTATAGATCGTTTTTTGCCCTGTAG
Organism: Manis pentadactyla; assembly: GCF_030020395.1. Taxonomy (NCBI): domain Eukaryota; kingdom Metazoa; phylum Chordata; class Mammalia; order Pholidota; family Manidae; genus Manis; species Manis pentadactyla. Next base: position 173,959 of record NW_026644695.1, on the reverse strand, counting down.
ACCCTGGGTATATGCATTGGCTTTTTCCATAAGACTTCCATAACGTCATTTCGACTATGCGTTCATGCCTGAAGATTGTGATCGGTATCAAGTATAAAAATGCCTTTTTAATCGCACTGAAGGGCATGTAGTGGCTAAGACCACAGGTTTCAGAGATTGAGAGTGGTGCGTTCACATCACACACTTCTGTCCCTTAATGCCAGGGCACTTCAGGAAATGATTTCACCTCACCATGGCGAGTGATTTCCTCAATGGTAATAAAGGGACAGTATAACCGACATTCCTTGTTAAATGATTATGAAGTGAAAAGTAGGCAATACATTCAAAGTGTGTCGGAAAAAGCACGGCGCTTGGAATTTCGTTCGTAACAGTCATCCATGACGGGAGCAAGAGCAGTGCTTGTATCCATGGCACCCATTGTGTGAGGTTGTCAAATGCCATGATTCCGAGCCCGGCGCCAAAGATTAAAGGGGAGTGGGGACTGCTGCGTCTCGCTGCACAAGTGCCCAGAGAGCTTCAGGCTGCATGCCACTCTAAGATTCTTTTAAGGAAAAAGAGGTATTTAAACATTTTTCCGAACATTCACAAAAAAGGCGTTTTCTCCAAAAAAGAAGTATAAAGTAATTTAAAAATTGTTTTAGAAGTTTTATTTTGCTAGGACGCTACTCCTATGGCTGGAGATGCTACTTGGGACTCTAAAGAAGGTCACGGAGCAGTGTATTCGTTTTGAGTTTCTTCCGGAGAGATACCAGCTCTCGATGATTACCTACGCACTAAGCAGGCTTAGTCCTAGAATACACTAGCTTCATGCTAGTGTATGTGTTTCCATAAACCACTATTTTACTCTCTCTCACTATAGTATTTATAAAAATGAAAGTGTTATTGCTAACGATTTACACTACTTACTGTAGAAAGGAGGATTTTAATTTTTATCAAAGGCTTGAACTGACACCATGTCTCTCTCCATACTCATCATTTTTCTCTTTATCGATTTCTTTTAAATCTTAGGAAAGATTATTTGCAGGAACCAACTACTCTCTATGCCTGCGAAATTAAGAGAGAACGAAAAAACTCGTTTTGATGTATTATTTCTGAATGACAAAGAGGCAAAGGAATCAAATGTTGTAAATTGCGTGACTTTTTTTATGGAAAAGTTGGTTGAGTAAAATATTCTTTGTTTTCCTCGCCCACAGTTCTTTTGACTGCTCAGCGAATTGAACTTTTAATACAAGCTTCAGATTTCCCTAACAATCCATTTCTCGTTCTTTGAAATCCTGCAGTCAGAATAGATCTCGCAATACAGGAAACGCCTATTGAAATTCTTCTTTCATTAATGCAGAAGCAAAAATGTGAACAATGACATTTGTGAGGGGAATTTTGACACCAAAATAATCTGTTCCTTTTCTGACAAAGGTAGGTCTTCCACGCTGAATAAAACATAACTGTTTTAAAATTATACCTGGATCCAAAAAAGGGTAAATGTCTGAAAACTTGAAGTTTAATCAAAAGCGCCGCGTGCTGGGGAGCATAAAACGGATTTTCCGGATTCCTTCTTAGTGTTTTAGGGTGTAAAAACGCAGTCAGTACAGCTGCTGTTCCTACTAACTACATTTGATATCTCAGCAAAACTTCTCCCCTCAGAATTCCTATTTAAGATGAGAATTTCTGAGAAGATTTAGTATAGATCGTTTTTTGCCCTGTAGACCCTGGGTATATGCATTGGCTTTTTCCATAAGACTTCCATAACGTCATTTCGACTATGCGTTCATGCCTGAAGATTGTGATCGGTATCAAGTATAAAAATGCCTTTTTAATCGCACTGAAGGGCATGTAGTGGCTAAGACCACAGGTTTCAGAGATTGAGAGTGGTGCGTTCACATCACACACTTCTGTCCCTTAATGCCAGGGCACTTCAGGAAATGATTTCACCTCACCATGGCGAGTGATTTCCTCAATGGTAATAAAGGGACAGTATAACCGACATTCCTTGTTAAATGATTATGAAGTGAAAAGTAGGCAATACATTCAAAGTGTGTCGGAAAAAGCACGGCGCTTGGAATTTCGTTCGTAACAGTCATCCATGACGGGAGCAAGAGCAGTGCTTGTATCCATGGCACCCATTGTGTGAGGTTGTCAAATGCCATGATTCCGAGCCCGGCGCCAAAGATTAAAGGGGAGTGGGGACTGCTGCGTCTCGCTGCACAAGTGCCCAGAGAGCTTCAGGCTGCATGCCACTCTAAGATTCTTTTAAGGAAAAAGAGGTATTTAAACATTTTTCCGAACATTCACAAAAAAGGCGTTTTCTCCAAAAAAGAAGTATAAAGTAATTTAAAAATTGTTTTAGAAGTTTTATTTTGCTAGGACGCTACTCCTATGGCTGGAGATGCTACTTGGGACTCTAAAGAAGGTCACGGAGCAGTGTATTCGTTTTGAGTTTCTTCCGGAGAGATACCAGCTCTCGATGATTACCTACGCACTAAGCAGGCTTAGTCCTAGAATACACTAGCTTCATGCTAGTGTATGTGTTTCCATAAACCACTATTTTACTCTCTCTCACTATAGTATTTATAAAAATGAAAGTGTTATTGCTAACGATTTACACTACTTACTGTAGAAAGGAGGATTTTAATTTTTATCAAAGGCTTGAACTGACACCATGTCTCTCTCCATACTCATCATTTTTCTCTTTATCGATTTCTTTTAAATCTTAGGAAAGATTATTTGCAGGAACCAACTACTCTCTATGCCTGCGAAATTAAGAGAGAACGAAAAAACTCGTTTTGATGTATTATTTCTGAATGACAAAGAGGCAAAGGAATCAAATGTTGTAAATTGCGTGACTTTTTTTATGGAAAAGTTGGTTGAGTAAAATATTCTTTGTTTTCCTCGCCCACAGTTCTTTTGACTGCTCAGCGAATTGAACTTTTAATACAAGCTTCAGATTTCCCTAACAATCCATTTCTCGTTCTTTGAAATCCTGCAGTCAGAATAGATCTCGCAATACAGGAAACGCCTATTGAAATTCTTCTTTCATTAATGCAGAAGCAAAAATGTGAACAATGACATTTGTGAGGGGAATTTTGACACCAAAATAATCTGTTCCTTTTCTGACAAAGGTAGGTCTTCCACGCTGAATAAAACATAACTGTTTTAAAATTATACCTGGATCCAAAAAAGGGTAAATGTCTGAAAACTTGAAGTTTAATCAAAAGCGCCGCGTGCTGGGGAGCATAAAACGGATTTTCCGGATTCCTTCTTAGTGTTTTAGGGTGTAAAAACGCAGTCAGTACAGCTGCTGTTCCTACTAACTACATTTGATATCTCAGCAAAACTTCTCCCCTCAGAATTCCTATTTAAGATGAGAATTTCTGAGAAGATTTAGTATAGATCGTTTTTTGCCCTGTAGACCCTGGGTATATGCATTGGCTTTTTCCATAAGACTTCCATAACGTCATTTCGACTATGCGTTCATGCCTGAAGATTGTGATCGGTATCAAGTATAAAAATGCCTTTTTAATCGCACTGAAGGGCATGTAGTGGCTAAGACCACAGGTTTCAGAGATTGAGAGTGGTGCGTTCACATCACACACTTCTGTCCCTTAATGCCAGGGCACTTCAGGAAATGATTTCACCTCACCATGGCGAGTGATTTCCTCAATGGTAATAAAGGGACAGTATAACCGACATTCCTTGTTAAATGATTATGAAGTGAAAAGTAGGCAATACATTCAAAGTGTGTCGGAAAAAGCACGGCGCTTGGAATTTCGTTCGTAACAGTCATCCATGACGGGAGCAAGAGCAGTGCTTGTATCCATGGCACCCATTGTGTGAGGTTGTCAAATGCCATGATTCCGAGCCCGGCGCCAAAGATTAAAGGGGAGTGGGGACTGCTGCGTCTCGCTGCACAAGTGCCCAGAGAGCTTCAGGCTGCATGCCACTCTAAGATTCTTTTAAGGAAAAAGAGGTATTTAAACATTTTTCCGAACATTCACAAAAAAGGCGTTTTCTCCAAAAAAGAAGTATAAAGTAATTTAAAAATTGTTTTAGAAGTTTTATTTTGCTAGGACGCTACTCCTATGGCTGGAGATGCTACTTGGGACTCTAAAGAAGGTCACGGAGCAGTGTATTCGTTTTGAGTTTCTTCCGGAGAGATACCAGCTCTCGATGATTACCTACGCACTAAGCAGGCTTAGTCCTAGAATACACTAGCTTCATGCTAGTGTATGTGTTTCCATAAACCACTATTTTACTCTCTCTCACTATAGTATTTATAAAAATGAAAGTGTTATTGCTAACGATTTACACTACTTACTGTAGAAAGGAGGATTTTAATTTTTATCAAAGGCTTGAACTGACACCATGTCTCTCTCCATACTCATCATTTTTCTCTTTATCGATTTCTTTTAAATCTTAGGAAAGATTATTTGCAGGAACCAACTACTCTCTATGCCTGCGAAATTAAGAGAGAACGAAAAAACTCGTTTTGATGTATTATTTCTGAATGACAAAGAGGCAAAGGAATCAAATGTTGTAAATTGCGTGACTTTTTTTATGGAAAAGTTGGTTGAGTAAAATATTCTTTGTTTTCCTCGCCCACAGTTCTTTTGACTGCTCAGCGAATTGAACTTTTAATACAAGCTTCAGATTTCCCTAACAATCCATTTCTCGTTCTTTGAAATCCTGCAGTCAGAATAGATCTCGCAATACAGGAAACGCCTATTGAAATTCTTCTTTCATTAATGCAGAAGCAAAAATGTGAACAATGACATTTGTGAGGGGAATTTTGACACCAAAATAATCTGTTCCTTTTCTGACAAAGGTAGGTCTTCCACGCTGAATAAAACATAACTGTTTTAAAATTATACCTGGATCCAAAAAAGGGTAAATGTCTGAAAACTTGAAGTTTAATCAAAAGCGCCGCGTGCTGGGGAGCATAAAACGGATTTTCCGGATTCCTTCTTAGTGTTTTAGGGTGTAAAAACGCAGTCAGTACAGCTGCTGTTCCTACTAACTACATTTGATATCTCAGCAAAACTTCTCCCCTCAGAATTCCTATTTAAGATGAGAATTTCTGAGAAGATTTAGTATAGATCGTTTTTTGCCCTGTAGACCCTGGGTATATGCATTGGCTTTTTCCATAAGACTTCCATAACGTCATTTCGACTATGCGTTCATGCCTGAAGATTGTGATCGGTATCAAGTATAAAAATGCCTTTTTAATCGCACTGAAGGGCATGTAGTGGCTAAGACCACAGGTTTCAGAGATTGAGAGTGGTGCGTTCACATCACACACTTCTGTCCCTTAATGCCAGGGCACTTCAGGAAATGATTTCACCTCACCATGGCGAGTGATTTCCTCAATGGTAATAAAGGGACAGTATAACCGACATTCCTTGTTAAATGATTATGAAGTGAAAAGTAGGCAATACATTCAAAGTGTGTCGGAAAAAGCACGGCGCTTGGAATTTCGTTCGTAACAGTCATCCATGACGGGAGCAAGAGCAGTGCTTGTATCCATGGCACCCATTGTGTGAGGTTGTCAAATGCCATGATTCCGAGCCCGGCGCCAAAGATTAAAGGGGAGTGGGGACTGCTGCGTCTCGCTGCACAAGTGCCCAGAGAGCTTCAGGCTGCATGCCACTCTAAGATTCTTTTAAGGAAAAAGAGGTATTTAAACATTTTTCCGAACATTCACAAAAAAGGCGTTTTCTCCAAAAAAGAAGTATAAAGTAATTTAAAAATTGTTTTAGAAGTTTTATTTTGCTAGGACGCTACTCCTATGGCTGGAGATGCTACTTGGGACTCTAAAGAAGGTCACGGAGCAGTGTATTCGTTTTGAGTTTCTTCCGGAGAGATACCAGCTCTCGATGATTACCTACGCACTAAGCAGGCTTAGTCCTAGAATACACTAGCTTCATGCTAGTGTATGTGTTTCCATAAACCACTATTTTACTCTCTCTCACTATAGTATTTATAAAAATGAAAGTGTTATTGCTAACGATTTACACTACTTACTGTAGAAAGGAGGATTTTAATTTTTATCAAAGGCTTGAACTGACACCATGTCTCTCTCCATACTCATCATTTTTCTCTTTATCGATTTCTTTTAAATCTTAGGAAAGATTATTTGCAGGAACCAACTACTCTCTATGCCTGCGAAATTAAGAGAGAACGAAAAAACTCGTTTTGATGTATTATTTCTGAATGACAAAGAGGCAAAGGAATCAAATGTTGTAAATTGCGTGACTTTTTTTATGGAAAAGTTGGTTGAGTAAAATATTCTTTGTTTTCCTCGCCCACAGTTCTTTTGACTGCTCAGCGAATTGAACTTTTAATACAAGCTTCAGATTTCCCTAACAATCCATTTCTCGTTCTTTGAAATCCTGCAGTCAGAATAGATCTCGCAATACAGGAAACGCCTATTGAAATTCTTCTTTCATTAATGCAGAAGCAAAAATGTGAACAATGACATTTGTGAGGGGAATTTTGACACCAAAATAATCTGTTCCTTTTCTGACAAAGGTAGGTCTTCCACGCTGAATAAAACATAACTGTTTTAAAATTATACCTGGATCCAAAAAAGGGTAAATGTCTGAAAACTTGAAGTTTAATCAAAAGCGCCGCGTGCTGGGGAGCATAAAACGGATTTTCCGGATTCCTTCTTAGTGTTTTAGGGTGTAAAAACGCAGTCAGTACAGCTGCTGTTCCTACTAACTACATTTGATATCTCAGCAAAACTTCTCCCCTCAGAATTCCTATTTAAGATGAGAATTTCTGAGAAGATTTAGTATAGATCGTTTTTTGCCCTGTAGACCCTGGGTATATGCATTGGCTTTTTCCATAAGACTTCCATAACGTCATTTCGACTATGCGTTCATGCCTGAAGATTGTGATCGGTATCAAGTATAAAAATGCCTTTTTAATCGCACTGAAGGGCATGTAGTGGCTAAGACCACAGGTTTCAGAGATTGAGAGTGGTGCGTTCACATCACACACTTCTGTCCCTTAATGCCAGGGCACTTCAGGAAATGATTTCACCTCACCATGGCGAGTGATTTCCTCAATGGTAATAAAGGGACAGTATAACCGACATTCCTTGTTAAATGATTATGAAGTGAAAAGTAGGCAATACATTCAAAGTGTGTCGGAAAAAGCACGGCGCTTGGAATTTCGTTCGTAACAGTCATCCATGACGGGAGCAAGAGCAGTGCTTGTATCCATGGCACCCATTGTGTGAGGTTGTCAAATGCCATGATTCCGAGCCCGGCGCCAAAGATTAAAGGGGAGTGGGGACTGCTGCGTCTCGCTGCACAAGTGCCCAGAGAGCTTCAGGCTGCATGCCACTCTAAGATTCTTTTAAGGAAAAAGAGGTATTTAAACATTTTTCCGAACATTCACAAAAAAGGCGTTTTCTCCAAAAAAGAAGTATAAAGTAATTTAAAAATTGTTTTAGAAGTTTTATTTTGCTAGGACGCTACTCCTATGGCTGGAGATGCTACTTGGGACTCTAAAGAAGGTCACGGAGCAGTGTATTCGTTTTGAGTTTCTTCCGGAGAGATACCAGCTCTCGATGATTACCTACGCACTAAGCAGGCTTAGTCCTAGAATACACTAGCTTCATGCTAGTGTATGTGTTTCCATAAACCACTATTTTACTCTCTCTCACTATAGTATTTATAAAAATGAAAGTGTTATTGCTAACGATTTACACTACTTACTGTAGAAAGGAGGATTTTAATTTTTATCAAAGGCTTGAACTGACACCATGTCTCTCTCCATACTCATCATTTTTCTCTTTATCGATTTCTTTTAAATCTTAGGAAAGATTATTTGCAGGAACCAACTACTCTCTATGCCTGCGAAATTAAGAGAGAACGAAAAAACTCGTTTTGATGTATTATTTCTGAATGACAAAGAGGCAAAGGAATCAAATGTTGTAAATTGCGTGACTTTTTTTATGGAAAAGTTGGTTGAGTAAAATATTCTTTGTTTTCCTCGCCCACAGTTCTTTTGACTGCTCAGCGAATTGAACTTTTAATACAAGCTTCAGATTTCCCTAACAATCCATTTCTCGTTCTTTGAAATCCTGCAGTCAGAATAGATCTCGCAATACAGGAAACGCCTATTGAAATTCTTCTTTCATTAATGCAGAAGCAAAAATGTGAACAATGACATTTGTGAGGGGAATTTTGACACCAAAATAATCTGTTCCTTTTCTGACAAAGGTAGGTCTTCCACGCTGAATAAAACATAACTGTTTTAAAATTATACCTGGATCCAAAAAAGGGTAAATGTCTGAAAACTTGAAGTTTAATCAAAAGCGCCGCGTGCTGGGGAGCATAAAACGGATTTTCCGGATTCCTTCTTAGTGTTTTAGGGTGTAAAAACGCAGTCAGTACAGCTGCTGTTCCTACTAACTACATTTGATATCTCAGCAAAACTTCTCCCCTCAGAATTCCTATTTAAGATGAGAATTTCTGAGAAGATTTAGTATAGATCGTTTTTTGCCCTGTAGACCCTGGGTATATGCATTGGCTTTTTCCATAAGACTTCCATAACGTCATTTCGACTATGCGTTCATGCCTGAAGATTGTGATCGGTATCAAGTATAAAAATGCCTTTTTAATCGCACTGAAGGGCATGTAGTGGCTAAGACCACAGGTTTCAGAGATTGAGAGTGGTGCGTTCACATCACACACTTCTGTCCCTTAATGCCAGGGCACTTCAGGAAATGATTTCACCTCACCATGGCGAGTGATTTCCTCAATGGTAATAAAGGGACAGTATAACCGACATTCCTTGTTAAATGATTATGAAGTGAAAAGTAGGCAATACATTCAAAGTGTGTCGGAAAAAGCACGGCGCTTGGAATTTCGTTCGTAACAGTCATCCATGACGGGAGCAAGAGCAGTGCTTGTATCCATGGCACCCATTGTGTGAGGTTGTCAAATGCCATGATTCCGAGCCCGGCGCCAAAGATTAAAGGGGAGTGGGGACTGCTGCGTCTCGCTGCACAAGTGCCCAGAGAGCTTCAGGCTGCATGCCACTCTAAGATTCTTTTAAGGAAAAAGAGGTATTTAAACATTTTTCCGAACATTCACAAAAAAGGCGTTTTCTCCAAAAAAGAAGTATAAAGTAATTTAAAAATTGTTTTAGAAGTTTTATTTTGCTAGGACGCTACTCCTATGGCTGGAGATGCTACTTGGGACTCTAAAGAAGGTCACGGAGCAGTGTATTCGTTTTGAGTTTCTTCCGGAGAGATACCAGCTCTCGATGATTACCTACGCACTAAGCAGGCTTAGTCCTAGAATACACTAGCTTCATGCTAGTGTATGTGTTTCCATAAACCACTATTTTACTCTCTCTCACTATAGTATTTATAAAAATGAAAGTGTTATTGCTAACGATTTACACTACTTACTGTAGAAAGGAGGATTTTAATTTTTATCAAAGGCTTGAACTGACACCATGTCTCTCTCCATACTCATCATTTTTCTCTTTATCGATTTCTTTTAAATCTTAGGAAAGATTATTTGCAGGAACCAACTACTCTCTATGCCTGCGAAATTAAGAGAGAACGAAAAAACTCGTTTTGATGTATTATTTCTGAATGACAAAGAGGCAAAGGAATCAAATGTTGTAAATTGCGTGACTTTTTTTATGGAAAAGTTGGTTGAGTAAAATATTCTTTGTTTTCCTCGCCCACAGTTCTTTTGACTGCTCAGCGAATTGAACTTTTAATACAAGCTTCAGATTTCCCTAACAATCCATTTCTCGTTCTTTGAAATCCTGCAGTCAGAATAGATCTCGCAATACAGGAAACGCCTATTGAAATTCTTCTTTCATTAATGCAGAAGCAAAAATGTGAACAATGACATTTGTGAGGGGAATTTTGACACCAAAATAATCTGTTCCTTTTCTGACAAAGGTAGGTCTTCCACGCTGAATAAAACATAACTGTTTTAAAATTATACCTGGATCCAAAAAAGGGTAAATGTCTGAAAACTTGAAGTTTAATCAAAAGCGCCGCGTGCTGGGGAGCATAAAACGGATTTTCCGGATTCCTTCTTAGTGTTTTAGGGTGTAAAAACGCAGTCAGTACAGCTGCTGTTCCTACTAACTACATTTGATATCTCAGCAAAACTTCTCCCCTCAGAATTCCTATTTAAGATGAGAATTTCTGAGAAGATTTAGTATAGATCGTTTTTTGCCCTGTAGACCCTGGGTATATGCATTGGCTTTTTCCATAAGACTTCCATAACGTCATTTCGACTATGCGTTCATGCCTGAAGATTGTGATCGGTATCAAGTATAAAAATGCCTTTTTAATCGCACTGAAGGGCATGTAGTGGCTAAGACCACAGGTTTCAGAGATTGAGAGTGGTGCGTTCACATCACACACTTCTGTCCCTTAATGCCAGGGCACTTCAGGAAATGATTTCACCTCACCATGGCGAGTGATTTCCTCAATGGTAATAAAGGGACAGTATAACCGACATTCCTTGTTAAATGATTATGAAGTGAAAAGTAGGCAATACATTCAAAGTGTGTCGGAAAAAGCACGGCGCTTGGAATTTCGTTCGTAACAGTCATCCATGACGGGAGCAAGAGCAGTGCTTGTATCCATGGCACCCATTGTGTGAGGTTGTCAAATGCCATGATTCCGAGCCCGGCGCCAAAGATTAAAGGGGAGTGGGGACTGCTGCGTCTCGCTGCACAAGTGCCCAGAGAGCTTCAGGCTGCATGCCACTCTAAGATTCTTTTAAGGAAAAAGAGGTATTTAAACATTTTTCCGAACATTCACAAAAAAGGCGTTTTCTCCAAAAAAGAAGTATAAAGTAAATTAAAAATTGTTTTAGAAGTTTTATTTTGCTAGGACGCTACTCCTATGGCTGGAGATGCTACTTGGGACTCTAAAGAAGGTCACGGAGCAGTGTATTCGTTTTGAGTTTCTTCCGGAGAGATACCAGCTCTCGATGATTACCTACGCACTAAGCAGGCTTAGTCCTAGAATACACTAGCTTCATGCTAGTGTATGTGTTTCCATAAACCACTATTTTACTCTCTCTCACTATAGTATTTATAAAAATGAAAGTGTTATTGCTAACGATTTACACTACTTACTGTAGAAAGGAGGATTTTAATTTTTATCAAAGGCTTGAACTGACACCATGTCTCTCTCCATACTCATCATTTTTCTCTTTATCGATTTCTTTTAAATCTTAGGAAAGATTATTTGCAGGAACCAACTACTCTCTATGCCTGCGAAATTAAGAGAGAACGAAAAAACTCGTTTTGATGTATTATTTCTGAATGACAAAGAGGCAAAGGAATCAAATGTTGTAAATTGCGTGACTTTTTTTATGGAAAAGTTGGTTGAGTAAAATATTCTTTGTTTTCCTCGCCCACAGTTCTTTTGACTGCTCAGCGAATTGAACTTTTAATACAAGCTTCAGATTTCCCTAACAATCCATTTCTCGTTCTTTGAAATCCTGCAGTCAGAATAGATCTCGCAATACAGGAAACGCCTATTGAAATTCTTCTTTCATTAATGCAGAAGCAAAAATGTGAACAATGACATTTGTGAGGGGAATTTTGACACCAAAATAATCTGTTCCTTTTCTGACAAAGGTAGGTCTTCCACGCTGAATAAAACATAACTGTTTTAAAATTATACCTGGATCCAAAAAAGGGTAAATGTCTGAAAACTTGAAGTTTAATCAAAAGCGCCGCGTGCTGGGGAGCATAAAAAGGATTTTCCGGATTCCTTCTTAGTGTTTTAGGGTGTAAAAACGCAGTCAGTACAGCTGCTGTTCCTACTAACTACATTTGATATCTCAGCAAAACTTCTCCCCTCAGAATTCCTATTTAAGATGAGAATTTCTGAGAAGATTTAGTATAGATCGTTTTTTGCCCTGTAGACCCTGGGTATATGCATTGGCTTTTTCCATAAGACTTCCATAACGTCATTTCGACTATGCGTTCATGCCTGAAGATTGTGATCGGTATCAAGTATAAAAATGCCTTTTTAATCGCACTGAAGGGCATGTAGTGGCTAAGACCACAGGTTTCAGAGATTGAGAGTGGTGCGTTCACATCACACACTTGTGTCCCTTAATGCCAGGGCACTTCAGGAAATGATTTCACCTCACCATGGCGAGTGATTTCCTCAATGGTAATAAAGGGACAGTATAACCGACATCCCTTGTTAAATGATTATGAAGTGAAAAGTAGGCAATACATTCAAAGTGTGTCGGAAAAAGCACGGCGCTTGGAATTTCGTTCGTAACAGTCATCCATGACGGGAGCAAGAGCAGTGCTTGTATCCATGGCACCCATTGTGTGAGGTTGTCAAATGCCATGATTCCGAGCCCGGCGCCAAAGATTAAAGGGGAGTGGGGACTGCTGCGTCTCGCTGCACAAGTGCCCAGAGAGCTTCAGGCTGCATGCCACTCTAAGATTCTTTTAAGGAAAAAGAGGTATTTAAACATTTTTCCGAACATTCACAAAAAAGGCGTTTTCTCCAAAAAAGAAGTATAAAGTAAATTAAAAATTGTTTTAGAAGTTTTATTTTGCTAGGACGCTACTCCTATGGCTGGAGATGCTACTTGGGACTCTAAAGAAGGTCACGGAGCAGTGTATTCGTTTTGAGTTTCTTCCGGAGAGATACCAGCTCTCGATGATTACCTACGCACTAAGCAGGCTTAGTCCTAGAATACACTAGCTTCATGCTAGTGTATGTGTTTCCATAAACCACTATTTTACTCTCTCTCACTATAGTATTTATAAAAATGAAAGTGTTATTGCTAACGATTTACACTACTTACTGTAGAAAGGAGGATTTTAATTTTTATCAAAGGCTTGAACTGACACCATGTCTCTCTCCATACTCATCATTTTTCTCTTTATCGATTTCTTTTAAATCTTAGGAAAGATTATTTGCAGGAACCAACTACTCTCTATGCCTGCGAAATTAAGAGAGAACGAAAAAACTCGTTTTGATGTATTATTTCTGAATGACAAAGAGGCAAAGGAATCAAATGTTGTAAATTGCGTGACTTTTTTTATGGAAAAGTTGGTTGAGTAAAATATTCTTTGTTTTCCTCGCCCACAGTTCTTTTGACTGCTCAGCGAATTGAACTTTTAATACAAGCTTCAGATTTCCCTAACAATCCATTTCTCGTTCTTTGAAATCCTGCAGTCAGAATAGATCTCGCAATACAGGAAACGCCTATTGAAATTCTTCTTTCATTAATGCAGAAGCAAAAATGTGAACAATGACATTTGTGAGGGGAATTTTGACACCAAAATAATCTGTTCCTTTTCTGACAAAGGTAGGTCTTCCACGCTGAATAAAACATAACTGTTTTAAAATTATACCTGGATCCAAAAAAGGGTAAATGTCTGAAAACTTGAAGTTTAATCAAAAGCGCCGCGTGCTGGGGAGCATAAAACGGATTTTCCGGATTCCTTCTTAGTGTTTTAGGGTGTAAAAACGCAGTCAGTACAGCTGCTGTTCCTACTAACTACATTTGATATCTCAGCAAAACTTCTCCCCTCAGAATTCCTATTTAAGATGAGAATTTCTGAGAAGATTTAGTATAGATCGTTTTTTGCCCTGTAGACCCTGGGTATATGCATTGGCTTTTTCCATAAGACTTCCATAACGTCATTTCGACTATGCGTTCATGCCTGAAGATTGTGATCGGTATCAAGTATAAAAATGCCTTTTTAATCGCACTGAAGGGCATGTAGTGGCTAAGACCACAGGTTTCAGAGATTGAGAGTGGTGCGTTCACATCACACACTTCTGTCCCTTAATGCCAGGGCACTTCAGGAAATGATTTCACCTCACCATGGCGAGTGATTTCCTCAATGGTAATAAAGGGACAGTATAACCGACATTCCTTGTTAAATGATTATGAAGTGAAAAGTAGACAATACATTCAAAGTGTGTCGGAAAAAGCACGGCGCTTGGAATTTCGTTCGTAACAGTCATCCATGACGGGAGCAAGAGCAGTGCTTGTATCCATGGCACCCATTGTGTGAGGTTGTCAAATGCCATGATTCCGAGCCCGGCGCCAAAGATTAAAGGGGAGTGGGGACTGCTGCGTCTCGCTGCACAAGTGCCCAGAGAGCTTCAGGCTGCATGCCACTCTAAGATTCTTTTAAGGAAAAAGAGGTATTTAAACATTTTTCCGAACATTCACAAAAAAGGCGTTTTCTCCAAAAAAGAAGTATAAAGTAAATTAAAAATTGTTTTAGAAGTTTTATTTTGCTAGGACGCTACTCCTATGGCTGGAGATGCTACTTGGGACTCTAAAGAAGGTCACGGAGCAGTGTATTCGTTTTGAGTTTCTTCCGGAGAGATACCAGCTCTCGATGATTACCTACGCACTAAGCAGGCTTAGTCCTAGAATACACTAGCTTCATGCTAGTGTATGTGTTTCCATAAACCACTATTTTACTCTCTCTCACTATAGTATTTATAAAAATGAAAGTGTTATTGCTAACGATTTACACTACTTACTGTAGAAAGGAGGATTTTAATTTTTATCAAAGGCTTGAACTGACACCATGTCTCTCTCCATACTCATCATTTTTCTCTTTATCGATTTCTTTTAAATCTTAGGAAAGATTATTTGCAGGAACCAACTACTCTCTATGCCTGCGAAATTAAGAGAGAACGAAAAAACTCGTTTTGATGTATTATTTCTGAATGACAAAGAGGCAAAGGAATCAAATGTTGTAAATTGCGTGACTTTTTTTATGGAAAAGTTGGTTGAGTAAAATATTCTTTGTTTTCCTCGCCCACAGTTCTTTTGACTGCTCAGCGAATTGAACTTTTAATACAAGCTTCAGATTTCCCTAACAATCCATTTCTCGTTCTTTGAAATCCTGCAGTCAGAATAGATCTCGCAATACCATGGAAATCGTCCTATCTTGACAAAGTTCTTTCTAATCCACGGCTGAATAAAACATAACTGTTTTAAAATTATACCTGGATCCAAAAAAGGGTAAATGTCTGAAAACTTGAAGTTTAATCAAAAGCTGAATAAAACATAACTGTTTTAAAATTATACCTGGATCCAAAAAAGGGTAAATGTCTGAAAACTTGAAGTTTAATCAAAAGCGCCGCGTGCTGGGGAGCATAAAACGGATTTTCCGGATTCCTTCTTAGTGTTTTAGGGTGTAAAAACGCAGTCAGTACAGCTGCTGTTCCTACTAACTACATTTGATATCTCAGCAAAACTTCTCCCCTCAGAATTCCTATTTAAGATGAGAATTTCTGAGAAGATTTAGTATAGATCGTTTTTTGCCCTGTAGACCCTGGGTATATGTATTGGCTTTTTCCATAAGACTTCCATAACGTCATTTCGACTATGCGTTCATGCCTGAAGATTGTGATCGGTATCAAGTATAAAAATGCCTTTTTAATCGCACTGAAGGGCATGTAGTGGCTAAGACCACAGGTTTCAGAGATTGAGAGTGGTGCGTTCACATCACACACTTCTGTCCCTTAATGCCAGGGCACTTCAGGAAATGATTTCACCTCACCATGGCGAGTGATTTCCTCAATGGTAATAAAGGGACAGTATAACCGACATTCCTTGTTAAATGATTATGAAGTGAAAAGTAGACAATACATTCAAAGTGTGTCGGAAAAAGCACGGCGCTTGGAATTTCGTTCGTAACAGTCATCCATGACGGGAGCAAGAGCAGTGCTTGTATCCATGGCACCCATTGTGTGAGGTTGTCAAATGCCATGATTCCGAGCCCGGCGCCAAAGATTAAAGGGGAGTGGGGACTGCTGCGTCTCGCTGCACAAGTGCCCAGAGAGCTTCAGGCTGCATGCCACTCTAAGATTCTTTTAAGGAAAAAGAGGTATTTAAACATTTTTCCGAACATTCACAAAAAAGGCGTTTTCTCCAAAAAAGAAGTATAAAGTAAATTAAAAATTGTTTTAGAAGTTTTATTTTGCTAGGACGCTACTCCTATGGCTGGAGATGCTACTTGGGACTCTAAAGAAGGTCACGGAGCAGTGTATTCGTTTTGAGTTTCTTCCGGAGAGATACCAGCTCTCGATGATTACCTACGCACTAAGCAGGCTTAGTCCTAGAATACACTAGCTTCATGCTAGTGTATGTGTTTCCATAAACCACTATTTTACTCTCTCTCACTATAGTATTTATAAAAATGAAAGTGTTATTGCTAACGATTTACACTACTTACTGTAGAAAGGAGGATTTTAATTTTTATCAAAGGCTTGAACTGACACCATGTCTCTCTCCATACTCATCATTTTTCTCTTTATCGATTTCTTTTAAATCTTAGGAAAGATTATTTGCAGGAACCAACTACTCTCTATGCCTGCGAAATTAAGAGAGAACGAAAAAACTCGTTTTGATGTATTATTTCTGAATGACAAAGAGGCAAAGGAATCAAATGTTGTAAATTGCGTGACTTTTTTTATGGAAAAGTTGGTTGAGTAAAATATTCTTTGTTTTCCTCGCCCACAGTTCTTTTGACTGCTCAGCGAATTGAACTTTTAATACAAGCTTCAGATTTCCCTAACAATCCATTTCTCGTTCTTTGAAATCCTGCAGTCAGAATAGATCTCGCAATACAGGAAACGCCTATTGAAATTCTTCTTTCATTAATGCAGAAGCAAAAATGTGAACAATGACATTTGTGAGGGGAATTTTGACACCAAAATAATCTGTTCCTTTTCTGACAAAGGTAGGTCTTCCACGCTGAATAAAACATAACTGTTTTAAAATTATACCTGGATCCAAAAAAGGGTAAATGTCTGAAAACTTGAAGTTTAATCAAAAGCGCCGCGTGCTGGGGAGCATAAAACGGATTTTCCGGATTCCTTCTTAGTGTTTTAGGGTGTAAAAACGCAGTCAGTACAGCTGCTGTTCCTACTAACTACATTTGATATCTCAGCAAAACTTCTCCCCTCAGAATTCCTATTTAAGATGAGAATTTCTGAGAAGGTTTAGTATAGATCGTTTTTTGCCCTGTAGACCCTGGGTATATGCATTGGCTTTTTCCATAAGACTTCCATAACGTCATTTCGACTATGCGTTCATGCCTGAAGATTGTGATCGGTATCAAGTATAAAAATGCCTTTTTAATCGCACTGAAGGGCATGTAGTGGCTAAGACCACAGGTTTCAGAGATTGAGAGTGGTGCGTTCACATCACACACTTCTGTCCCTTAATGCCAGGGCACTTCAGGAAATGATTTCACCTCACCATGGCGAGTGATTTCCTCAATGGTAATAAAGGGACAGTATAACCGACATTCCTTGTTAAATGATTATGAAGTGAAAAGTAGACAATACATTCAAAGTGTGTCGGAAAAAGCACGGCGCTTGGAATTTCGTTCGTAACAGTCATCCATGACGGGAGCAAGAGCAGTGCTTGTATCCATGGCACCCATTGTGTGAGGTTGTCAAATGCCATGATTCCGAGCCCGGCGCCAAAGATTAAAGGGGAGTGGGGACTGCTGCGTCTCGCTGCACAAGTGCCCAGAGAGCTTCAGGCTGCATGCCACTCTAAGATTCTTTTAAGGAAAAAGAGGTATTTAAACATTTTTCCGAACATTCACAAAAAAGGCGTTTTCTCCAAAAAAGAAGTATAAAGTAATTTAAAAATTGTTTTAGAAGTTTTATTTTGCTAGGACGCTACTCCTATGGCTGGAGATGCTACTTGGGACTCTAAAGAAGGTCACGGAGCAGTGTATTCGTTTTGAGTTTCTTCCGGAGAGATACCAGCTCTCGATGATTACCTACGCACTAAGCAGGCTTAGTCCTAGAATACACTAGCTTCATGCTAGTGTATGTGTTTCCATAAACCACTATTTTACTCTCTCTCACTATAGTATTTATAAAAATGAAAGTGCTATTGCTAACGATTTACACTACTTACTGTAGAAAGGAGGATTTTAATTTTTATCAAAGGCTTGAACTGACACCATGTCTCTCTCCATACTCATCATTTTTCTCTTTATCGATTTCTTTTAAATCTTAGGAAAGATTATTTGCAGGAACCAACTACTCTCTATGCCTGCGAAATTAAGAGAGAACGAAAAAACTCGTTTTGATGTATTATTTCTGAATGACAAAGAGGCAAAGGAATCAAATGTTGTAAATTGCGTGACTTTTTTTATGGAAAAGTTGGTTGAGTAAAATATTCTTTGTTTTCCTCGCCCACAGTTCTTTTGACTGCTCAGCGAATTGAACTTTTAATACAAGCTTCAGATTTCCCTAACAATCCATTTCTCGTTCTTTGAAATCCTGCAGTCAGAATAGATCTCGCAATACAGGAAACGCCTATTGAAATTCTTCTTTCATTAATGCAGAAGCAAAAATGTGAACAATGACATTTGTGAGGGGAATTTTGACACCAAAATAATCTGTTCCTTTTCTGACAAAGGTAGGTCTTCCACGCTGAATAAAACATAACTGTTTTAAAATTATACCTGGATCCAAAAAAGGGTAAATGTCTGAAAACTTGAAGTTTAATCAAAAGCGCCGCGTGCTGGGGAGCATAAAACGGATTTTCCGGATTCCTTCTTAGTGTTTTAGGGTGTAAAAACGCAGTCAGTACAGCTGCTGTTCCTACTAACTACATTTGATATCTCAGCAAAACTTCTCCCCTCAGAATTCCTATTTAAGATGAGAATTTCTGAGAAGGTTTAGTATAGATCGTTTTTTGCCCTGTAGACCCTGGGTATATGCATTGGCTTTTTCCATAAGACTTCCATAACGTCATTTCGACTATGCGTTCATGCCTGAAGATTGTGATCGGTATCAAGTATAAAAATGCCTTTTTAATCGCACTGAAGGGCATGTAGTGGCTAAGACCACAGGTTTCAGAGATTGAGAGTGGTGCGTTCACATCACACACTTGTGTCCCTTAATGCCAGGGCACTTCAGGAAATGATTTCACCTCACCATGGCGAGTGATTTCCTCAATGGTAATAAAGGGACAGTATAACCGACATTCCTTGTTAAATGATTATGAAGTGAAAAGTAGACAATACATTCAAAGTGTGTCGGAAAAAGCACGGCGCTTGGAATTTCGTTCGTAACAGTCATCCATGACGGGAGCAAGAGCAGTGCTTGTATCCATGGCACCCATTGTGTGAGGTTGTCAAATGCCATGATTCCGAGCCCGGCGCCAAAGATTAAAGGGGAGTGGGGACTGCTGCGTCTCGCTGCACAAGTGCCCAGAGAGCTTCAGGCTGCATGCCACTCTAAGATTCTTTTAAGGAAAAAGAGGTATTTAAACATTTTTCCGAACATTCACAAAAAAGGCGTTTTCTCCAAAAAAGAAGTATAAAGTAAATTAAAAATTGTTTTAGAAGTTTTATTTTGCTAGGACGCTACTCCTATGGCTGGAGATGCTACTTGGGACTCTAAAGAAGGTCACGGAGCAGTGTATTCGTTTTGAGTTTCTTCCGGAGAGATACCAGCTCTCGATGATTACCTACGCACTAAGCAGGCTTAGTCCTAGAATACACTAGCTTCATGCTAGTGTATGTGTTTCCATAAACCACTATTTTACTCTCTCTCACTATAGTATTTATAAAAATGAAAGTGTTATTGCTAACGATTTACACTACTTACTGTAGAAAGGAGGATTTTAATTTTTATCAAAGGCTTGAACTGACACCATGTCTCTCTCCATACTCATCATTTTTCTCTTTATCGATTTCTTTTAAATCTTAGGAAAGATTATTTGCAGGAACCAACTACTCTCTATGCCTGCGAAATTAAGAGAGAACGAAAAAACTCGTTTTGATGTATTATTTCTGAATGACAAAGAGGCAAAGGAATCAAATGTTGTAAATTGCGTGACTTTTTTTATGGAAAAGTTGGTTGAGTAAAATATTCTTTGTTTTCCTCGCCCACAGTTCTTTTGACTGCTCAGCGAATTGAACTTTTAATACAAGCTTCAGATTTCCCTAACAATCCATTTCTCGTTCTTTGAAATCCTGCAGTCAGAATAGATCTCGCAATACAGGAAACGCCTATTGAAATTCTTCTTTCATTAATGCAGAAGCAAAAATGTGAACAATGACATTTGTGAGGGGAATTTTGACACCAAAATAATCTGTTCCTTTTCTGACAAAGGTAGGTCTTCCACGCTGAATAAAACATAACTGTTTTAAAATTATACCTGGATCCAAAAAAGGGTAAATGTCTGAAAACTTGAAGTTTAATCAAAAGCGCCGCGTGCTGGGGAGCATAAAAAGGATTTTCCGGATTCCTTCTTAGTGTTTTAGGGTGTAAAAACGCAGTCAGTACAGCTGCTGTTCCTACTAACTACATTTGATATCTCAGCAAAACTTCTCCCCTCAGAATTCCTATTTAAGATGAGAATTTCTGAGAAGGTTTAGTATAGATCGTTTTTTGCCCTGTAGACCCTGGGTATATGCATTGGCTTTTTCCATAAGACTTCCATAACGTCATTTCGACTATGCGTTCATGCCTGAAGATTGTGATCGGTATCAAGTATAAAAATGCCTTTTTAATCGCACTGAAGGGCATGTAGTGGCTAAGACCACAGGTTTCAGAGATTGAGAGTGGTGCGTTCACATCACACACTTGTGTCCCTTAATGCCAGGGCACTTCAGGAAATGATTTCACCTCACCATGGCGAGTGATTTCCTCAATGGTAATAAAGGGACAGTATAACCGACATTCCTTGTTAAATGATTATGAAGTGAAAAGTAGGCAATACATTCAAAGTGTGTCGGAAAAAGCACGGCGCTTGGAATTTCGTTCGTAACAGTCATCCATGACGGGAGCAAGAGCAGTGCTTGTATCCATGGCACCCATTGTGTGAGGTTGTCAAATGCCATGATTCCGAGCCCGGCGCCAAAGATTAAAGGGGAGTGGGGACTGCTGCGTCTCGCTGCACAAGTGCCCAGAGAGCTTCAGGCTGCATGCCACTCTAAGATTCTTTTAAGGAAAAAGAGGTATTTAAACATTTTTCCGAACATTCACAAAAAAGGCGTTTTCTCCAAAAAAGAAGTATAAAGTAAATTAAAAATTGTTTTAGAAGTTTTATTTTGCTAGGACGCTACTCCTATGGCTGGAGATGCTACTTGGGACTCTAAAGAAGGTCACGGAGCAGTGTATTCGTTTTGAGTTTCTTCCGGAGAGATACCAGCTCTCGATGATTACCTACGCACTAAGCAGGCTTAGTCCTAGAATACACTAGCTTCATGCTAGTGTATGTGTTTCCATAAACCACTATTTTACTCTCTCTCACTATAGTATTTATAAAAATGAAAGTGTTATTGCTAACGATTTACACTACTTACTGTAGAAAGGAGGATTTTAATTTTTATCAAAGGCTTGAACTGACACCATGTCTCTCTCCATACTCATCATTTTTCTCTTTATCGATTTCTTTTAAATCTTAGGAAAGATTATTTGCAGGAACCAACTACTCTCTATGCCTGCGAAATTAAGAGAGAACGAAAAAACTCGTTTTGATGTATTATTTCTGAATGACAAAGAGGCAAAGGAATCAAATGTTGTAAATTGCGTGACTTTTTTTATGGAAAAGTTGGTTGAGTAAAATATTCTTTGTTTTCCTCGCCCACAGTTCTTTTGACTGCTCAGCGAATTGAACTTTTAATACAAGCTTCAGATTTCCCTAACAATCCATTTCTCGTTCTTTGAAATCCTGCAGTCAGAATAGATCTCGCAATACAGGAAACGCCTATTGAAATTCTTCTTTCATTAATGCAGAAGCAAAAATGTGAACAATGACATTTGTGAGGGGAATTTTGACACCAAAATAATCTGTTCCTTTTCTGACAAAGGTAGGTCTTCCACGCTGAATAAAACATAACTGTTTTAAAATTATACCTGGATCCAAAAAAGGGTAAATGTCTGAAAACTTGAAGTTTAATCAAAAGCGCCGCGTGCTGGGGAGCATAAAAAGGATTTTCCGGATTCCTTCTTAGTGTTTTAGGGTGTAAAAACGCAGTCAGTACAGCTGCTGTTCCTACTAACTACATTTGATATCTCAGCAAAACTTCTCCCCTCAGAATTCCTATTTAAGAT
The DNA here is from genome assembly GCF_030020395.1 of Manis pentadactyla. Taxonomy (NCBI): domain Eukaryota; kingdom Metazoa; phylum Chordata; class Mammalia; order Pholidota; family Manidae; genus Manis; species Manis pentadactyla. The sequence continues at coordinate 151,866 of NW_026644695.1, read as the reverse complement.
GAGAATTTCTGAGAAGATTTAGTATAGATCGTTTTTTGCCCTGTAGACCCTGGGTATATGCATTGGCTTTTTCCATAAGACTTCCATAACGTCATTTCGACTATGCGTTCATGCCTGAAGATTGTGATCGGTATCAAGTATAAAAATGCCTTTTTAATCGCACTGAAGGGCATGTAGTGGCTAAGACCACAGGTTTCAGAGATTGAGAGTGGTGCGTTCACATCACACACTTGTGTCCCTTAATGCCAGGGCACTTCAGGAAATGATTTCACCTCACCATGGCGAGTGATTTCCTCAATGGTAATAAAGGGACAGTATAACCGACATCCCTTGTTAAATGATTATGAAGTGAAAAGTAGGCAATACATTCAAAGTGTGTCGGAAAAAGCACGGCGCTTGGAATTTCGTTCGTAACAGTCATCCATGACGGGAGCAAGAGCAGTGCTTGTATCCATGGCACCCATTGTGTGAGGTTGTCAAATGCCATGATTCCGAGCCCGGCGCCAAAGATTAAAGGGGAGTGGGGACTGCTGCGTCTCGCTGCACAAGTGCCCAGAGAGCTTCAGGCTGCATGCCACTCTAAGATTCTTTTAAGGAAAAAGAGGTATTTAAACATTTTTCCGAACATTCACAAAAAAGGCGTTTTCTCCAAAAAAGAAGTATAAAGTAAATTAAAAATTGTTTTAGAAGTTTTATTTTGCTAGGACGCTACTCCTATGGCTGGAGATGCTACTTGGGACTCTAAAGAAGGTCACGGAGCAGTGTATTCGTTTTGAGTTTCTTCCGGAGAGATACCAGCTCTCGATGATTACCTACGCACTAAGCAGGCTTAGTCCTAGAATACACTAGCTTCATGCTAGTGTATGTGTTTCCATAAACCACTATTTTACTCTCTCTCACTATAGTATTTATAAAAATGAAAGTGTTATTGCTAACGATTTACACTACTTACTGTAGAAAGGAGGATTTTAATTTTTATCAAAGGCTTGAACTGACACCATGTCTCTCTCCATACTCATCATTTTTCTCTTTATCGATTTCTTTTAAATCTTAGGAAAGATTATTTGCAGGAACCAACTACTCTCTATGCCTGCGAAATTAAGAGAGAACGAAAAAACTCGTTTTGATGTATTATTTCTGAATGACAAAGAGGCAAAGGAATCAAATGTTGTAAATTGCGTGACTTTTTTTATGGAAAAGTTGGTTGAGTAAAATATTCTTTGTTTTCCTCGCCCACAGTTCTTTTGACTGCTCAGCGAATTGAACTTTTAATACAAGCTTCAGATTTCCCTAACAATCCATTTCTCGTTCTTTGAAATCCTGCAGTCAGAATAGATCTCGCAATACAGGAAACGCCTATTGAAATTCTTCTTTCATTAATGCAGAAGCAAAAATGTGAACAATGACATTTGTGAGGGGAATTTTGACACCAAAATAATCTGTTCCTTTTCTGACAAAGGTAGGTCTTCCACGCTGAATAAAACATAACTGTTTTAAAATTATACCTGGATCCAAAAAAGGGTAAATGTCTGAAAACTTGAAGTTTAATCAAAAGCGCCGCGTGCTGGGGAGCATAAAACGGATTTTCCGGATTCCTTCTTAGTGTTTTAGGGTGTAAAAACGCAGTCAGTACAGCTGCTGTTCCTACTAACTACATTTGATATCTCAGCAAAACTTCTCCCCTCAGAATTCCTATTTAAGATGAGAATTTCTGAGAAGATTTAGTATAGATCGTTTTTTGCCCTGTAGACCCTGGGTATATGCATTGGCTTTTTCCATAAGACTTCCATAACGTCATTTCGACTATGCGTTCATGCCTGAAGATTGTGATCGGTATCAAGTATAAAAATGCCTTTTTAATCGCACTGAAGGGCATGTAGTGGCTAAGACCACAGGTTTCAGAGATTGAGAGTGGTGCGTTCACATCACACACTTGTGTCCCTTAATGCCAGGGCACTTCAGGAAATGATTTCACCTCACCATGGCGAGTGATTTCCTCAATGGTAATAAAGGGACAGTATAACCGACATCCCTTGTTAAATGATTATGAAGTGAAAAGTAGGCAATACATTCAAAGTGTGTCGGAAAAAGCACGGCGCTTGGAATTTCGTTCGTAACAGTCATCCATGACGGGAGCAAGAGCAGTGCTTGTATCCATGGCACCCATTGTGTGAGGTTGTCAAATGCCATGATTCCGAGCCCGGCGCCAAAGATTAAAGGGGAGTGGGGACTGCTGCGTCTCGCTGCACAAGTGCCCAGAGAGCTTCAGGCTGCATGCCACTCTAAGATTCTTTTAAGGAAAAAGAGGTATTTAAACATTTTTCCGAACATTCACAAAAAAGGCGTTTTCTCCAAAAAAGAAGTATAAAGTAATTTAAAAATTGTTTTAGAAGTTTTATTTTGCTAGGACGCTACTCCTATGGCTGGAGATGCTACTTGGGACTCTAAAGAAGGTCACGGAGCAGTGTATTCGTTTTGAGTTTCTTCCGGAGAGATACCAGCTCTCGATGATTACCTACGCACTAAGCAGGCTTAGTCCTAGAATACACTAGCTTCATGCTAGTGTATGTGTTTCCATAAACCACTATTTTACTCTCTCTCACTATAGTATTTATAAAAATGAAAGTGTTATTGCTAACGATTTACACTACTTACTGTAGAAAGGAGGATTTTAATTTTTATCAAAGGCTTGAACTGACACCATGTCTCTCTCCATACTCATCATTTTTCTCTTTATCGATTTCTTTTAAATCTTAGGAAAGATTATTTGCAGGAACCAACTACTCTCTATGCCTGCGAAATTAAGAGAGAACGAAAAAACTCGTTTTGATGTATTATTTCTGAATGACAAAGAGGCAAAGGAATCAAATGTTGTAAATTGCGTGACTTTTTTTATGGAAAAGTTGGTTGAGTAAAATATTCTTTGTTTTCCTCGCCCACAGTTCTTTTGACTGCTCAGCGAATTGAACTTTTAATACAAGCTTCAGATTTCCCTAACAATCCATTTCTCGTTCTTTGAAATCCTGCAGTCAGAATAGATCTCGCAATACAGGAAACGCCTATTGAAATTCTTCTTTCATTAATGCAGAAGCAAAAATGTGAACAATGACATTTGTGAGGGGAATTTTGACACCAAAATAATCTGTTCCTTTTCTGACAAAGGTAGGTCTTCCACGCTGAATAAAACATAACTGTTTTAAAATTATACCTGGATCCAAAAAAGGGTAAATGTCTGAAAACTTGAAGTTTAATCAAAAGCGCCGCGTGCTGGGGAGCATAAAACGGATTTTCCGGATTCCTTCTTAGTGTTTTAGGGTGTAAAAACGCAGTCAGTACAGCTGCTGTTCCTACTAACTACATTTGATATCTCAGCAAAACTTCTCCCCTCAGAATTCCTATTTAAGATGAGAATTTCTGAGAAGATTTAGTATAGATCGTTTTTTGCCCTGTAGACCCTGGGTATATGCATTGGCTTTTTCCATAAGACTTCCATAACGTCATTTCGACTATGCGTTCATGCCTGAAGATTGTGATCGGTATCAAGTATAAAAATGCCTTTTTAATCGCACTGAAGGGCATGTAGTGGCTAAGACCACAGGTTTCAGAGATTGAGAGTGGTGCGTTCACATCACACACTTGTGTCCCTTAATGCCAGGGCACTTCAGGAAATGATTTCACCTCACCATGGCGAGTGATTTCCTCAATGGTAATAAAGGGACAGTATAACCGACATCCCTTGTTAAATGATTATGAAGTGAAAAGTAGGCAATACATTCAAAGTGTGTCGGAAAAAGCACGGCGCTTGGAATTTCGTTCGTAACAGTCATCCATGACGGGAGCAAGAGCAGTGCTTGTATCCATGGCACCCATTGTGTGAGGTTGTCAAATGCCATGATTCCGAGCCCGGCGCCAAAGATTAAAGGGGAGTGGGGACTGCTGCGTCTCGCTGCACAAGTGCCCAGAGAGCTTCAGGCTGCATGCCACTCTAAGATTCTTTTAAGGAAAAAGAGGTATTTAAACATTTTTCCGAACATTCACAAAAAAGGCGTTTTCTCCAAAAAAGAAGTATAAAGTAATTTAAAAATTGTTTTAGAAGTTTTATTTTGCTAGGACGCTACTCCTATGGCTGGAGATGCTACTTGGGACTCTAAAGAAGGTCACGGAGCAGTGTATTCGTTTTGAGTTTCTTCCGGAGAGATACCAGCTCTCGATGATTACCTACGCACTAAGCAGGCTTAGTCCTAGAATACACTAGCTTCATGCTAGTGTATGTGTTTCCATAAACCACTATTTTACTCTCTCTCACTATAGTATTTATAAAAATGAAAGTGTTATTGCTAACGATTTACACTACTTACTGTAGAAAGGAGGATTTTAATTTTTATCAAAGGCTTGAACTGACACCATGTCTCTCTCCATACTCATCATTTTTCTCTTTATCGATTTCTTTTAAATCTTAGGAAAGATTATTTGCAGGAACCAACTACTCTCTATGCCTGCGAAATTAAGAGAGAACGAAAAAACTCGTTTTGATGTATTATTTCTGAATGACAAAGAGGCAAAGGAATCAAATGTTGTAAATTGCGTGACTTTTTTTATGGAAAAGTTGGTTGAGTAAAATATTCTTTGTTTTCCTCGCCCACAGTTCTTTTGACTGCTCAGCGAATTGAACTTTTAATACAAGCTTCAGATTTCCCTAACAATCCATTTCTCGTTCTTTGAAATCCTGCAGTCAGAATAGATCTCGCAATACAGGAAACGCCTATTGAAATTCTTCTTTCATTAATGCAGAAGCAAAAATGTGAACAATGACATTTGTGAGGGGAATTTTGACACCAAAATAATCTGTTCCTTTTCTGACAAAGGTAGGTCTTCCACGCTGAATAAAACATAACTGTTTTAAAATTATACCTGGATCCAAAAAAGGGTAAATGTCTGAAAACTTGAAGTTTAATCAAAAGCGCCGCGTGCTGGGGAGCATAAAACGGATTTTCCGGATTCCTTCTTAGTGTTTTAGGGTGTAAAAACGCAGTCAGTACAGCTGCTGTTCCTACTAACTACATTTGATATCTCAGCAAAACTTCTCCCCTCAGAATTCCTATTTAAGATGAGAATTTCTGAGAAGATTTAGTATAGATCGTTTTTTGCCCTGTAGACCCTGGGTATATGCATTGGCTTTTTCCATAAGACTTCCATAACGTCATTTCGACTATGCGTTCATGCCTGAAGATTGTGATCGGTATCAAGTATAAAAATGCCTTTTTAATCGCACTGAAGGGCATGTAGTGGCTAAGACCACAGGTTTCAGAGATTGAGAGTGGTGCGTTCACATCACACACTTGTGTCCCTTAATGCCAGGGCACTTCAGGAAATGATTTCACCTCACCATGGCGAGTGATTTCCTCAATGGTAATAAAGGGACAGTATAACCGACATCCCTTGTTAAATGATTATGAAGTGAAAAGTAGGCAATACATTCAAAGTGTGTCGGAAAAAGCACGGCGCTTGGAATTTCGTTCGTAACAGTCATCCATGACGGGAGCAAGAGCAGTGCTTGTATCCATGGCACCCATTGTGTGAGGTTGTCAAATGCCATGATTCCGAGCCCGGCGCCAAAGATTAAAGGGGAGTGGGGACTGCTGCGTCTCGCTGCACAAGTGCCCAGAGAGCTTCAGGCTGCATGCCACTCTAAGATTCTTTTAAGGAAAAAGAGGTATTTAAACATTTTTCCGAACATTCACAAAAAAGGCGTTTTCTCCAAAAAAGAAGTATAAAGTAATTTAAAAATTGTTTTAGAAGTTTTATTTTGCTAGGACGCTACTCCTATGGCTGGAGATGCTACTTGGGACTCTAAAGAAGGTCACGGAGCAGTGTATTCGTTTTGAGTTTCTTCCGGAGAGATACCAGCTCTCGATGATTACCTACGCACTAAGCAGGCTTAGTCCTAGAATACACTAGCTTCATGCTAGTGTATGTGTTTCCATAAACCACTATTTTACTCTCTCTCACTATAGTATTTATAAAAATGAAAGTGTTATTGCTAACGATTTACACTACTTACTGTAGAAAGGAGGATTTTAATTTTTATCAAAGGCTTGAACTGACACCATGTCTCTCTCCATACTCATCATTTTTCTCTTTATCGATTTCTTTTAAATCTTAGGAAAGATTATTTGCAGGAACCAACTACTCTCTATGCCTGCGAAATTAAGAGAGAACGAAAAAACTCGTTTTGATGTATTATTTCTGAATGACAAAGAGGCAAAGGAATCAAATGTTGTAAATTGCGTGACTTTTTTTATGGAAAAGTTGGTTGAGTAAAATATTCTTTGTTTTCCTCGCCCACAGTTCTTTTGACTGCTCAGCGAATTGAACTTTTAATACAAGCTTCAGATTTCCCTAACAATCCATTTCTCGTTCTTTGAAATCCTGCAGTCAGAATAGATCTCGCAATACAGGAAACGCCTATTGAAATTCTTCTTTCATTAATGCAGAAGCAAAAATGTGAACAATGACATTTGTGAGGGGAATTTTGACACCAAAATAATCTGTTCCTTTTCTGACAAAGGTAGGTCTTCCACGCTGAATAAAACATAACTGTTTTAAAATTATACCTGGATCCAAAAAAGGGTAAATGTCTGAAAACTTGAAGTTTAATCAAAAGCGCCGCGTGCTGGGGAGCATAAAAAGGATTTTCCGGATTCCTTCTTAGTGTTTTAGGGTGTAAAAACGCAGTCAGTACAGCTGCTGTTCCTACTAACTACATTTGATATCTCAGCAAAACTTCTCCCCTCAGAATTCCTATTTAAGATGAGAATTTCTGAGAAGGTTTAGTATAGATCGTTTTTTGCCCTGTAGACCCTGGGTATATGCATTGGCTTTTTCCATAAGACTTCCATAACGTCATTTCGACTATGCGTTCATGCCTGAAGATTGTGATCGGTATCAAGTATAAAAATGCCTTTTTAATCGCACTGAAGGGCATGTAGTGGCTAAGACCACAGGTTTCAGAGATTGAGAGTGGTGCGTTCACATCACACACTTGTGTCCCTTAATGCCAGGGCACTTCAGGAAATGATTTCACCTCACCATGGCGAGTGATTTCCTCAATGGTAATAAAGGGACAGTATAACCGACATTCCTTGTTAAATGATTATGAAGTGAAAAGTAGGCAATACATTCAAAGTGTGTCGGAAAAAGCACGGCGCTTGGAATTTCGTTCGTAACAGTCATCCATGACGGGAGCAAGAGCAGTGCTTGTATCCATGGCACCCATTGTGTGAGGTTGTCAAATGCCATGATTCCGAGCCCGGCGCCAAAGATTAAAGGGGAGTGGGGACTGCTGCGTCTCGCTGCACAAGTGCCCAGAGAGCTTCAGGCTGCATGCCACTCTAAGATTCTTTTAAGGAAAAAGAGGTATTTAAACATTTTTCCGAACATTCACAAAAAAGGCGTTTTCTCCAAAAAAGAAGTATAAAGTAAATTAAAAATTGTTTTAGAAGTTTTATTTTGCTAGGACGCTACTCCTATGGCTGGAGATGCTACTTGGGACTCTAAAGAAGGTCACGGAGCAGTGTATTCGTTTTGAGTTTCTTCCGGAGAGATACCAGCTCTCGATGATTACCTACGCACTAAGCAGGCTTAGTCCTAGAATACACTAGCTTCATGCTAGTGTATGTGTTTCCATAAACCACTATTTTACTCTCTCTCACTATAGTATTTATAAAAATGAAAGTGTTATTGCTAACGATTTACACTACTTACTGTAGAAAGGAGGATTTTAATTTTTATCAAAGGCTTGAACTGACACCATGTCTCTCTCCATACTCATCATTTTTCTCTTTATCGATTTCTTTTAAATCTTAGGAAAGATTATTTGCAGGAACCAACTACTCTCTATGCCTGCGAAATTAAGAGAGAACGAAAAAACTCGTTTTGATGTATTATTTCTGAATGACAAAGAGGCAAAGGAATCAAATGTTGTAAATTGCGTGACTTTTTTTATGGAAAAGTTGGTTGAGTAAAATATTCTTTGTTTTCCTCGCCCACAGTTCTTTTGACTGCTCAGCGAATTGAACTTTTAATACAAGCTTCAGATTTCCCTAACAATCCATTTCTCGTTCTTTGAAATCCTGCAGTCAGAATAGATCTCGCAATACAGGAAACGCCTATTGAAATTCTTCTTTCATTAATGCAGAAGCAAAAATGTGAACAATGACATTTGTGAGGGGAATTTTGACACCAAAATAATCTGTTCCTTTTCTGACAAAGGTAGGTCTTCCACGCTGAATAAAACATAACTGTTTTAAAATTATACCTGGATCCAAAAAAGGGTAAATGTCTGAAAACTTGAAGTTTAATCAAAAGCGCCGCGTGCTGGGGAGCATAAAAAGGATTTTCCGGATTCCTTCTTAGTGTTTTAGGGTGTAAAAACGCAGTCAGTACAGCTGCTGTTCCTACTAACTACATTTGATATCTCAGCAAAACTTCTCCCCTCAGAATTCCTATTTAAGATGAGAATTTCTGAGAAGATTTAGTATAGATCGTTTTTTGCCCTGTAGACCCTGGGTATATGCATTGGCTTTTTCCATAAGACTTCCATAACGTCATTTCGACTATGCGTTCATGCCTGAAGATTGTGATCGGTATCAAGTATAAAAATGCCTTTTTAATCGCACTGAAGGGCATGTAGTGGCTAAGACCACAGGTTTCAGAGATTGAGAGTGGTGCGTTCACATCACACACTTGTGTCCCTTAATGCCAGGGCACTTCAGGAAATGATTTCACCTCACCATGGCGAGTGATTTCCTCAATGGTAATAAAGGGACAGTATAACCGACATCCCTTGTTAAATGATTATGAAGTGAAAAGTAGGCAATACATTCAAAGTGTGTCGGAAAAAGCACGGCGCTTGGAATTTCGTTCGTAACAGTCATCCATGACGGGAGCAAGAGCAGTGCTTGTATCCATGGCACCCATTGTGTGAGGTTGTCAAATGCCATGATTCCGAGCCCGGCGCCAAAGATTAAAGGGGAGTGGGGACTGCTGCGTCTCGCTGCACAAGTGCCCAGAGAGCTTCAGGCTGCATGCCACTCTAAGATTCTTTTAAGGAAAAAGAGGTATTTAAACATTTTTCCGAACATTCACAAAAAAGGCGTTTTCTCCAAAAAAGAAGTATAAAGTAAATTAAAAATTGTTTTAGAAGTTTTATTTTGCTAGGACGCTACTCCTATGGCTGGAGATGCTACTTGGGACTCTAAAGAAGGTCACGGAGCAGTGTATTCGTTTTGAGTTTCTTCCGGAGAGATACCAGCTCTCGATGATTACCTACGCACTAAGCAGGCTTAGTCCTAGAATACACTAGCTTCATGCTAGTGTATGTGTTTCCATAAACCACTATTTTACTCTCTCTCACTATAGTATTTATAAAAATGAAAGTGTTATTGCTAACGATTTACACTACTTACTGTAGAAAGGAGGATTTTAATTTTTATCAAAGGCTTGAACTGACACCATGTCTCTCTCCATACTCATCATTTTTCTCTTTATCGATTTCTTTTAAATCTTAGGAAAGATTATTTGCAGGAACCAACTACTCTCTATGCCTGCGAAATTAAGAGAGAACGAAAAAACTCGTTTTGATGTATTATTTCTGAATGACAAAGAGGCAAAGGAATCAAATGTTGTAAATTGCGTGACTTTTTTTATGGAAAAGTTGGTTGAGTAAAATATTCTTTGTTTTCCTCGCCCACAGTTCTTTTGACTGCTCAGCGAATTGAACTTTTAATACAAGCTTCAGATTTCCCTAACAATCCATTTCTCGTTCTTTGAAATCCTGCAGTCAGAATAGATCTCGCAATACAGGAAACGCCTATTGAAATTCTTCTTTCATTAATGCAGAAGCAAAAATGTGAACAATGACATTTGTGAGGGGAATTTTGACACCAAAATAATCTGTTCCTTTTCTGACAAAGGTAGGTCTTCCACGCTGAATAAAACATAACTGTTTTAAAATTATACCTGGATCCAAAAAAGGGTAAATGTCTGAAAACTTGAAGTTTAATCAAAAGCGCCGCGTGCTGGGGAGCATAAAACGGATTTTCCGGATTCCTTCTTAGTGTTTTAGGGTGTAAAAACGCAGTCAGTACAGCTGCTGTTCCTACTAACTACATTTGATATCTCAGCAAAACTTCTCCCCTCAGAATTCCTATTTAAGATGAGAATTTCTGAGAAGATTTAGTATAGATCGTTTTTTGCCCTGTAGACCCTGGGTATATGCATTGGCTTTTTCCATAAGACTTCCATAACGTCATTTCGACTATGCGTTCATGCCTGAAGATTGTGATCGGTATCAAGTATAAAAATGCCTTTTTAATCGCACTGAAGGGCATGTAGTGGCTAAGACCACAGGTTTCAGAGATTGAGAGTGGTGCGTTCACATCACACACTTGTGTCCCTTAATGCCAGGGCACTTCAGGAAATGATTTCACCTCACCATGGCGAGTGATTTCCTCAATGGTAATAAAGGGACAGTATAACCGACATCCCTTGTTAAATGATTATGAAGTGAAAAGTAGGCAATACATTCAAAGTGTGTCGGAAAAAGCACGGCGCTTGGAATTTCGTTCGTAACAGTCATCCATGACGGGAGCAAGAGCAGTGCTTGTATCCATGGCACCCATTGTGTGAGGTTGTCAAATGCCATGATTCCGAGCCCGGCGCCAAAGATTAAAGGGGAGTGGGGACTGCTGCGTCTCGCTGCACAAGTGCCCAGAGAGCTTCAGGCTGCATGCCACTCTAAGATTCTTTTAAGGAAAAAGAGGTATTTAAACATTTTTCCGAACATTCACAAAAAAGGCGTTTTCTCCAAAAAAGAAGTATAAAGTAATTTAAAAATTGTTTTAGAAGTTTTATTTTGCTAGGACGCTACTCCTATGGCTGGAGATGCTACTTGGGACTCTAAAGAAGGTCACGGAGCAGTGTATTCGTTTTGAGTTTCTTCCGGAGAGATACCAGCTCTCGATGATTACCTACGCACTAAGCAGGCTTAGTCCTAGAATACACTAGCTTCATGCTAGTGTATGTGTTTCCATAAACCACTATTTTACTCTCTCTCACTATAGTATTTATAAAAATGAAAGTGTTATTGCTAACGATTTACACTACTTACTGTAGAAAGGAGGATTTTAATTTTTATCAAAGGCTTGAACTGACACCATGTCTCTCTCCATACTCATCATTTTTCTCTTTATCGATTTCTTTTAAATCTTAGGAAAGATTATTTGCAGGAACCAACTACTCTCTATGCCTGCGAAATTAAGAGAGAACGAAAAAACTCGTTTTGATGTATTATTTCTGAATGACAAAGAGGCAAAGGAATCAAATGTTGTAAATTGCGTGACTTTTTTTATGGAAAAGTTGGTTGAGTAAAATATTCTTTGTTTTCCTCGCCCACAGTTCTTTTGACTGCTCAGCGAATTGAACTTTTAATACAAGCTTCAGATTTCCCTAACAATCCATTTCTCGTTCTTTGAAATCCTGCAGTCAGAATAGATCTCGCAATACAGGAAACGCCTATTGAAATTCTTCTTTCATTAATGCAGAAGCAAAAATGTGAACAATGACATTTGTGAGGGGAATTTTGACACCAAAATAATCTGTTCCTTTTCTGACAAAGGTAGGTCTTCCACGCTGAATAAAACATAACTGTTTTAAAATTATACCTGGATCCAAAAAAGGGTAAATGTCTGAAAACTTGAAGTTTAATCAAAAGCGCCGCGTGCTGGGGAGCATAAAACGGATTTTCCGGATTCCTTCTTAGTGTTTTAGGGTGTAAAAACGCAGTCAGTACAGCTGCTGTTCCTACTAACTACATTTGATATCTCAGCAAAACTTCTCCCCTCAGAATTCCTATTTAAGATGAGAATTTCTGAGAAGATTTAGTATAGATCGTTTTTTGCCCTGTAGACCCTGGGTATATGTATTGGCTTTTTCCATAAGACTTCCATAACGTCATTTCGACTATGCGTTCATGCCTGAAGATTGTGATCGGTATCAAGTATAAAAATGCCTTTTTAATCGCACTGAAGGGCATGTAGTGGCTAAGACCACAGGTTTCAGAGATTGAGAGTGGTGCGTTCACATCACACACTTGTGTCCCTTAATGCCAGGGCACTTCAGGAAATGATTTCACCTCACCATGGCGAGTGATTTCCTCAATGGTAATAAAGGGACAGTATAACCGACATCCCTTGTTAAATGATTATGAAGTGAAAAGTAGGCAATACATTCAAAGTGTGTCGGAAAAAGCACGGCGCTTGGAATTTCGTTCGTAACAGTCATCCATGACGGGAGCAAGAGCAGTGCTTGTATCCATGGCACCCATTGTGTGAGGTTGTCAAATGCCATGATTCCGAGCCCGGCGCCAAAGATTAAAGGGGAGTGGGGACTGCTGCGTCTCGCTGCACAAGTGCCCAGAGAGCTTCAGGCTGCATGCCACTCTAAGATTCTTTTAAGGAAAAAGAGGTATTTAAACATTTTTCCGAACATTCACAAAAAAGGCGTTTTCTCCAAAAAAGAAGTATAAAGTAATTTAAAAATTGTTTTAGAAGTTTTATTTTGCTAGGACGCTACTCCTATGGCTGGAGATGCTACTTGGGACTCTAAAGAAGGTCACGGAGCAGTGTATTCGTTTTGAGTTTCTTCCGGAGAGATACCAGCTCTCGATGATTACCTACGCACTAAGCAGGCTTAGTCCTAGAATACACTAGCTTCATGCTAGTGTATGTGTTTCCATAAACCACTATTTTACTCTCTCTCACTATAGTATTTATAAAAATGAAAGTGTTATTGCTAACGATTTACACTACTTACTGTAGAAAGGAGGATTTTAATTTTTATCAAAGGCTTGAACTGACACCATGTCTCTCTCCATACTCATCATTTTTCTCTTTATCGATTTCTTTTAAATCTTAGGAAAGATTATTTGCAGGAACCAACTACTCTCTATGCCTGCGAAATTAAGAGAGAACGAAAAAACTCGTTTTGATGTATTATTTCTGAATGACAAAGAGGCAAAGGAATCAAATGTTGTAAATTGCGTGACTTTTTTTATGGAAAAGTTGGTTGAGTAAAATATTCTTTGTTTTCCTCGCCCACAGTTCTTTTGACTGCTCAGCGAATTGAACTTTTAATACAAGCTTCAGATTTCCCTAACAATCCATTTCTCGTTCTTTGAAATCCTGCAGTCAGAATAGATCTCGCAATACAGGAAACGCCTATTGAAATTCTTCTTTCATTAATGCAGAAGCAAAAATGTGAACAATGACATTTGTGAGGGGAATTTTGACACCAAAATAATCTGTTCCTTTTCTGACAAAGGTAGGTCTTCCACGCTGAATAAAACATAACTGTTTTAAAATTATACCTGGATCAAAAAAAGGGTAAATGTCTGAAAACTTGAAGTTTAATCAAAAGCGCCGTGTGCTGGGGAGCATAAAACGGATTTTCCGGATTCCTTCTTAGTGTTTTAGGGTGTAAAAACGCAGTCAGTACAGCTGCTGTTCCTACTAACTACATTTGATATCTCAGCAAAACTTCTCCCCTCAGAATTCCTATTTAAGATGAGAATTTCTGAGAAGATTTAGTATAGATCATTTTTTGCCCTGTAGACCCTGGGTATATGCATTGGCTTTTTCCATAAGACTTCCATAACGTCATTTCGACTATGCGTTCATGCCTGAAGATTGTGATCGGTATCAAGTATAAAAATGCCTTTTTAATCGCACTGAAGGGCATGTAGTGGCTAAGACCACAGGTTTCAGAGATTGAGAGTGGTGCGTTCACATCACACACTTCTGTCCCTTAATGCCAGGGCACTTCAGGAAATGATTTCACCTCACCATGGCGAGTGATTTCCTCAATGGTAATAAAGGGACAGTATAACCGACATCCCTTGTTAAATGATTATGAAGTGAAAAGTAGACAATACATTCAAAGTGTGTCGGAAAAAGCACGGCGCTTGGAATTTCGTTCGTAACAGTCATCCATGACGGGAGCAAGAGCAGTGCTTGTATCCATGGCACCCATTGTGTGAGGTTGTCAAATGCCATGATTCCGAGCCCGGCGCCAAAGATTAAAGGGGAGTGGGGACTGCTGCGTCTCGCTGCACAAGTGCCCAGAGAGCTTCAGGCTGCATGCCACTCTAAGATTCTTTTAAGGAAAAAGAGGTATTTAAACATTTTTCCGAACATTCACAAAAAAGGCGTTTTCTCCAAAAAAGAAGTATAAAGTAATTTAAAAATTGTTTTAGAAGTTTTATTTTGCTAGGACGCTACTCCTATGGCTGGAGATGCTACTTGGGACTCTAAAGAAGGTCACGGAGCAGTGTATTCGTTTTGAGTTTCTTCCGGAGAGATACCAGCTCTCGATGATTACCTACGCACTAAGCAGGCTTAGTCCTAGAATACACTAGCTTCATGCTAGTGTATGTGTTTCCATAAACCACTATTTTACTCTCTCTCACTATAGTATTTATAAAAATGAAAGTGCTATTGCTAACGATTTACACTACTTACTGTAGAAAGGAGGATTTTAATTTTTATCAAAGGCTTGAACTGACACCATGTCTCTCTCCATACTCATCATTTTTCTCTTTATCGATTTCTTTTAAATCTTAGGAAAGATTATTTGCAGGAACCAACTACTCTCTATGCCTGCGAAATTAAGAGAGAACGAAAAAACTCGTTTTGATGTATTATTTCTGAATGACAAAGAGGCAAAGGAATCAAATGTTGTAAATTGCGTGACTTTTTTTATGGAAAAGTTGGTTGAGTAAAATATTCTTTGTTTTCCTCGCCCACAGTTCTTTTGACTGCTCAGCGAATTGAACTTTTAATACAAGCTTCAGATTTCCCTAACAATCCATTTCTCGTTCTTTGAAATCCTGCAGTCAGAATAGATCTCGCAATACAGGAAACGCCTATTGAAATTCTTCTTTCATTAATGCAGAAGCAAAAATGTGAACAATGACATTTGTGAGGGGAATTTTGACACCAAAATAATCTGTTCCTTTTCTGACAAAGGTAGGTCTTCCACGCTGAATAAAACATAACTGTTTTAAAATTATACCTGGATCAAAAAAAGGGTAAATGTCTGAAAACTTGAAGTTTAATCAAAAGCGCCGCGTGCTGGGGAGCATAAAACGGATTTTCCGGATTCCTTCTTAGTGTTTTAGGGTGTAAAAACGCAGTCAGTACAGCTGCTGTTCCTACTAACTACATTTGATATCTCAGCAAAACTTCTCCCCTCAGAATTCCTATTTAAGATGAGAATTTCTGAGAAGATTTAGTATAGATCATTTTTTGCCCTGTAGACCCTGGGTATATGCATTGGCTTTTTCCATAAGACTTCCATAACGTCATTTCGACTATGCGTTCATGCCTGAAGATTGTGATCGGTATCAAGTATAAAAATGCCTTTTTAATCGCACTGAAGGGCATGTAGTGGCTAAGACCACAGGTTTCAGAGATTGAGAGTGGTGCGTTCACATCACACACTTCTGTCCCTTAATGCCAGGGCACTTCAGGAAATGATTTCACCTCACCATGGCGAGTGATTTCCTCAATGGTAATAAAGGGACAGTATAACCGACATTCCTTGTTAAATGATTATGAAGTGAAAAGTAGACAATACATTCAAAGTGTGTCGGAAAAAGCACGGCGCTTGGAATTTCGTTCGTAACAGTCATCCATGACGGGAGCAAGAGCAGTGCTTGTATCCATGGCACCCATTGTGTGAGGTTGTCAAATGCCATGATTCCGAGCCCGGCGCCAAAGATTAAAGGGGAGTGGGGACTGCTGCGTCTCGCTGCACAAGTGCCCAGAGAGCTTCAGGCTGCATGCCACTCTAAGATTCTTTTAAGGAAAAAGAGGTATTTAAACATTTTTCCGAACATTCACAAAAAAGGCGTTTTCTCCAAAAAAGAAGTATAAAGTAATTTAAAAATTGTTTTAGAAGTTTTATTTTGCTAGGACGCTACTCCTATGGCTGGAGATGCTACTTGGGACTCTAAAGAAGGTCACGGAGCAGTGTATTCGTTTTGAGTTTCTTCCGGAGAGATACCAGCTCTCGATGATTACCTACGCACTAAGCAGGCTTAGTCCTAGAATACACTAGCTTCATGCTAGTGTATGTGTTTCCATAAACCACTATTTTACTCTCTCTCACTATAGTATTTATAAAAATGAAAGTGTTATTGCTAACGATTTACACTACTTACTGTAGAAAGGAGGATTTTAATTTTTATCAAAGGCTTGAACTGACACCATGTCTCTCTCCATACTCATCATTTTTCTCTTTATCGATTTCTTTTAAATCTTAGGAAAGATTATTTGCAGGAACCAACTACTCTCTATGCCTGCGAAATTAAGAGAGAACGAAAAAACTCGTTTTGATGTATTATTTCTGAATGACAAAGAGGCAAAGGAATCAAATGTTGTAAATTGCGTGACTTTTTTTATGGAAAAGTTGGTTGAGTAAAATATTCTTTGTTTTCCTCGCCCACAGTTCTTTTGACTGCTCAGCGAATTGAACTTTTAATACAAGCTTCAGATTTCCCTAACAATCCATTTCTCGTTCTTTGAAATCCTGCAGTCAGAATAGATCTCGCAATACAGGAAACGCCTATTGAAATTCTTCTTTCATTAATGCAGAAGCAAAAATGTGAACAATGACATTTGTGAGGGGAATTTTGACACCAAAATAATCTGTTCCTTTTCTGACAAAGGTAGGTCTTCCACGCTGAATAAAACATAACTGTTTTAAAATTATACCTGGATCAAAAAAAGGGTAAATGTCTGAAAACTTGAAGTTTAATCAAAAGCGCCGCGTGCTGGGGAGCATAAAACGGATTTTCCGGATTCCTTCTTAGTGTTTTAGGGTGTAAAAACGCAGTCAGTACAGCTGCTGTTCCTACTAACTACATTTGATATCTCAGCAAAACTTCTCCCCTCAGAATTCCTATTTAAGATGAGAATTTCTGAGAAGATTTAGTATAGATCGTTTTTTGCCCTGTAGACCCTGGGTATATGCATTGGCTTTTTCCATAAGACTTCCATAACGTCATTTCGACTATGCGTTCATGCCTGAAGATTGTGATCGGTATCAAGTATAAAAATGCCTTTTTAATCGCACTGAAGGGCATGTAGTGGCTAAGACCACAGGTTTCAGAGATTGAGAGTGGTGCGTTCACATCACACACTTGTGTCCCTTAATGCCAGGGCACTTCAGGAAATGATTTCACCTCACCATGGCGAGTGATTTCCTCAATGGTAATAAAGGGACAGTATAACCGACATCCCTTGTTAAATGATTATGAAGTGAAAAGTAGGCAATACATTCAAAGTGTGTCGGAAAAAGCACGGCGCTTGGAATTTCGTTCGTAACAGTCATCCATGACGGGAGCAAGAGCAGTGCTTGTATCCATGGCACCCATTGTGTGAGGTTGTCAAATGCCATGATTCCGAGCCCGGCGCCAAAGATTAAAGGGGAGTGGGGACTGCTGCGTCTCGCTGCACAAGTGCCCAGAGAGCTTCAGGCTGCATGCCACTCTAAGATTCTTTTAAGGAAAAAGAGGTATTTAAACATTTTTCCGAACATTCACAAAAAAGGCGTTTTCTCCAAAAAAGAAGTATAAAGTAATTTAAAAATTGTTTTAGAAGTTTTATTTTGCTAGGACGCTACTCCTATGGCTGGAGATGCTACTTGGGACTCTAAAGAAGGTCACGGAGCAGTGTATTCGTTTTGAGTTTCTTCCGGAGAGATACCAGCTCTCGATGATTACCTACGCACTAAGCAGGCTTAGTCCTAGAATACACTAGCTTCATGCTAGTGTATGTGTTTCCATAAACCACTATTTTACTCTCTCTCACTATAGTATTTATAAAAATGAAAGTGTTATTGCTAACGATTTACACTACTTACTGTAGAAAGGAGGATTTTAATTTTTATCAAAGGCTTGAACTGACACCATGTCTCTCTCCATACTCATCATTTTTCTCTTTATCGATTTCTTTTAAATCTTAGGAAAGATTATTTGCAGGAACCAACTACTCTCTATGCCTGCGAAATTAAGAGAGAACGAAAAAACTCGTTTTGATGTATTATTTCTGAATGACAAAGAGGCAAAGGAATCAAATGTTGTAAATTGCGTGACTTTTTTTATGGAAAAGTTGGTTGAGTAAAATATTCTTTGTTTTCCTCGCCCACAGTTCTTTTGACTGCTCAGCGAATTGAACTTTTAATACAAGCTTCAGATTTCCCTAACAATCCATTTCTCGTTCTTTGAAATCCTGCAGTCAGAATAGATCTCGCAATACAGGAAACGCCTATTGAAATTCTTCTTTCATTAATGCAGAAGCAAAAATGTGAACAATGACATTTGTGAGGGGAATTTTGACACCAAAATAATCTGTTCCTTTTCTGACAAAGGTAGGTCTTCCACGCTGAATAAAACATAACTGTTTTAAAATTATACCTGGATCCAAAAAAGGGTAAATGTCTGAAAACTTGAAGTTTAATCAAAAGCGCCGCGTGCTGGGGAGCATAAAAAGGATTTTCCGGATTCCTTCTTAGTGTTTTAGGGTGTAAAAACGCAGTCAGTACAGCTGCTGTTCCTACTAACTACATTTGATATCTCAGCAAAACTTCTCCCCTCAGAATTCCTATTTAAGATGAGAATTTCTGAGAAGATTTAGTATAGATCGTTTTTTGCCCTGTAGACCCTGGGTATATGCATTGGCTTTTTCCATAAGACTTCCATAACGTCATTTCGACTATGCGTTCATGCCTGAAGATTGTGATCGGTATCAAGTATAAAAATGCCTTTTTAATCGCACTGAAGGGCATGTAGTGGCTAAGACCACAGGTTTCAGAGATTGAGAGTGGTGCGTTCACATCACACACTTGTGTCCCTTAATGCCAGGGCACTTCAGGAAATGATTTCACCTCACCATGGCGAGTGATTTCCTCAATGGTAATAAAGGGACAGTATAACCGACATCCCTTGTTAAATGATTATGAAGTGAAAAGTAGGCAATACATTCAAAGTGTGTCGGAAAAAGCACGGCGCTTGGAATTTCGTTCGTAACAGTCATCCATGACGGGAGCAAGAGCAGTGCTTGTATCCATGGCACCCATTGTGTGAGGTTGTCAAATGCCATGATTCCGAGCCCGGCGCCAAAGATTAAAGGGGAGTGGGGACTGCTGCGTCTCGCTGCACAAGTGCCCAGAGAGCTTCAGGCTGCATGCCACTCTAAGATTCTTTTAAGGAAAAAGAGGTATTTAAACATTTTTCCGAACATTCACAAAAAAGGCGTTTTCTCCAAAAAAGAAGTATAAAGTAAATTAAAAATTGTTTTAGAAGTTTTATTTTGCTAGGACGCTACTCCTATGGCTGGAGATGCTACTTGGGACTCTAAAGAAGGTCACGGAGCAGTGTATTCGTTTTGAGTTTCTTCCGGAGAGATACCAGCTCTCGATGATTACCTACGCACTAAGCAGGCTTAGTCCTAGAATACACTAGCTTCATGCTAGTGTATGTGTTTCCATAAACCACTATTTTACTCTCTCTCACTATAGTATTTATAAAAATGAAAGTGTTATTGCTAACGATTTACACTACTTACTGTAGAAAGGAGGATTTTAATTTTTATCAAAGGCTTGAACTGACACCATGTCTCTCTCCATACTCATCATTTTTCTCTTTATCGATTTCTTTTAAATCTTAGGAAAGATTATTTGCAGGAACCAACTACTCTCTATGCCTGCGAAATTAAGAGAGAACGAAAAAACTCGTTTTGATGTATTATTTCTGAATGACAAAGAGGCAAAGGAATCAAATGTTGTAAATTGCGTGACTTTTTTTATGGAAAAGTTGGTTGAGTAAAATATTCTTTGTTTTCCTCGCCCACAGTTCTTTTGACTGCTCAGCGAATTGAACTTTTAATACAAGCTTCAGATTTCCCTAACAATCCATTTCTCGTTCTTTGAAATCCTGCAGTCAGAATAGATCTCGCAATACAGGAAACGCCTATTGAAATTCTTCTTTCATTAATGCAGAAGCAAAAATGTGAACAATGACATTTGTGAGGGGAATTTTGACACCAAAATAATCTGTTCCTTTTCTGACAAAGGTAGGTCTTCCACGCTGAATAAAACATAACTGTTTTAAAATTATACCTGGATCCAAAAAAGGGTAAATGTCTGAAAACTTGAAGTTTAATCAAAAGCGCCGCGTGCTGGGGAGCATAAAACGGATTTTCCGGATTCCTTCTTAGTGTTTTAGGGTGTAAAAACGCAGTCAGTACAGCTGCTGTTCCTACTAACTACATTTGATATCTCAGCAAAACTTCTCCCCTCAGAATTCCTATTTAAGATGAGAATTTCTGAGAAGATTTAGTATAGATCGTTTTTTGCCCTGTAGACCCTGGGTATATGCATTGGCTTTTTCCATAAGACTTCCATAACGTCATTTCGACTATGCGTTCATGCCTGAAGATTGTGATCGGTATCAAGTATAAAAATGCCTTTTTAATCGCACTGAAGGGCATGTAGTGGCTAAGACCACAGGTTTCAGAGATTGAGAGTGGTGCGTTCACATCACACACTTGTGTCCCTTAATGCCAGGGCACTTCAGGAAATGATTTCACCTCACCATGGCGAGTGATTTCCTCAATGGTAATAAAGGGACAGTATAACCGACATCCCTTGTTAAATGATTATGAAGTGAAAAGTAGGCAATACATTCAAAGTGTGTCGGAAAAAGCACGGCGCTTGGAATTTCGTTCGTAACAGTCATCCATGACGGGAGCAAGAGCAGTGCTTGTATCCATGGCACCCATTGTGTGAGGTTGTCAAATGCCATGATTCCGAGCCCGGCGCCAAAGATTAAAGGGGAGTGGGGACTGCTGCGTCTCGCTGCACAAGTGCCCAGAGAGCTTCAGGCTGCATGCCACTCTAAGATTCTTTTAAGGAAAAAGAGGTATTTAAACATTTTTCCGAACATTCACAAAAAAGGCGTTTTCTCCAAAAAAGAAGTATAAAGTAATTTAAAAATTGTTTTAGAAGTTTTATTTTGCTAGGACGCTACTCCTATGGCTGGAGATGCTACTTGGGACTCTAAAGAAGGTCACGGAGCAGTGTATTCGTTTTGAGTTTCTTCCGGAGAGATACCAGCTCTCGATGATTACCTACGCACTAAGCAGGCTTAGTCCTAGAATACACTAGCTTCATGCTAGTGTATGTGTTTCCATAAACCACTATTTTACTCTCTCTCACTATAGTATTTATAAAAATGAAAGTGTTATTGCTAACGATTTACACTACTTACTGTAGAAAGGAGGATTTTAATTTTTATCAAAGGCTTGAACTGACACCATGTCTCTCTCCATACTCATCATTTTTCTCTTTATCGATTTCTTTTAAATCTTAGGAAAGATTATTTGCAGGAACCAACTACTCTCTATGCCTGCGAAATTAAGAGAGAACGAAAAAACTCGTTTTGATGTATTATTTCTGAATGACAAAGAGGCAAAGGAATCAAATGTTGTAAATTGCGTGACTTTTTTTATGGAAAAGTTGGTTGAGTAAAATATTCTTTGTTTTCCTCGCCCACAGTTCTTTTGACTGCTCAGCGAATTGAACTTTTAATACAAGCTTCAGATTTCCCTAACAATCCATTTCTCGTTCTTTGAAATCCTGCAGTCAGAATAGATCTCGCAATACAGGAAACGCCTATTGAAATTCTTCTTTCATTAATGCAGAAGCAAAAATGTGAACAATGACATTTGTGAGGGGAATTTTGACACCAAAATAATCTGTTCCTTTTCTGACAAAGGTAGGTCTTCCACGCTGAATAAAACATAACTGTTTTAAAATTATACCTGGATCCAAAAAAGGGTAAATGTCTGAAAACTTGAAGTTTAATCAAAAGCGCCGCGTGCTGGGGAGCATAAAACGGATTTTCCGGATTCCTTCTTAGTGTTTTAGGGTGTAAAAACGCAGTCAGTACAGCTGCTGTTCCTACTAACTACATTTGATATCTCAGCAAAACTTCTCCCCTCAGAATTCCTATTTAAGATGAGAATTTCTGAGAAGATTTAGTATAGATCGTTTTTTGCCCTGTAGACCCTGGGTATATGTATTGGCTTTTTCCATAAGACTTCCATAACGTCATTTCGACTATGCGTTCATGCCTGAAGATTGTGATCGGTATCAAGTATAAAAATGCCTTTTTAATCGCACTGAAGGGCATGTAGTGGCTAAGACCACAGGTTTCAGAGATTGAGAGTGGTGCGTTCACATCACACACTTGTGTCCCTTAATGCCAGGGCACTTCAGGAAATGATTTCACCTCACCATGGCGAGTGATTTCCTCAATGGTAATAAAGGGACAGTATAACCGACATCCCTTGTTAAATGATTATGAAGTGAAAAGTAGGCAATACATTCAAAGTGTGTCGGAAAAAGCACGGCGCTTGGAATTTCGTTCGTAACAGTCATCCATGACGGGAGCAAGAGCAGTGCTTGTATCCATGGCACCCATTGTGTGAGGTTGTCAAATGCCATGATTCCGAGCCCGGCGCCAAAGATTAAAGGGGAGTGGGGACTGCTGCGTCTCGCTGCACAAGTGCCCAGAGAGCTTCAGGCTGCATGCCACTCTAAGATTCTTTTAAGGAAAAAGAGGTATTTAAACATTTTTCCGAACATTCACAAAAAAGGCGTTTTCTCCAAAAAAGAAGTATAAAGTAATTTAAAAATTGTTTTAGAAGTTTTATTTTGCTAGGACGCTACTCCTATGGCTGGAGATGCTACTTGGGACTCTAAAGAAGGTCACGGAGCAGTGTATTCGTTTTGAGTTTCTTCCGGAGAGATACCAGCTCTCGATGATTACCTACGCACTAAGCAGGCTTAGTCCTAGAATACACTAGCTTCATGCTAGTGTATGTGTTTCCATAAACCACTATTTTACTCTCTCTCACTATAGTATTTATAAAAATGAAAGTGTTATTGCTAACGATTTACACTACTTACTGTAGAAAGGAGGATTTTAATTTTTATCAAAGGCTTGAACTGACACCATGTCTCTCTCCATACTCATCATTTTTCTCTTTATCGATTTCTTTTAAATCTTAGGAAAGATTATTTGCAGGAACCAACTACTCTCTATGCCTGCGAAATTAAGAGAGAACGAAAAAACTCGTTTTGATGTATTATTTCTGAATGACAAAGAGGCAAAGGAATCAAATGTTGTAAATTGCGTGACTTTTTTTATGGAAAAGTTGGTTGAGTAAAATATTCTTTGTTTTCCTCGCCCACAGTTCTTTTGACTGCTCAGCGAATTGAACTTTTAATACAAGCTTCAGATTTCCCTAACAATCCATTTCTCGTTCTTTGAAATCCTGCAGTCAGAATAGATCTCGCAATACAGGAAACGCCTATTGAAATTCTTCTTTCATTAATGCAGAAGCAAAAATGTGAACAATGACATTTGTGAGGGGAATTTTGACACCAAAATAATCTGTTCCTTTTCTGACAAAGGTAGGTCTTCCACGCTGAATAAAACATAACTGTTTTAAAATTATACCTGGATCAAAAAAAGGGTAAATGTCTGAAAACTTGAAGTTTAATCAAAAGCGCCGTGTGCTGGGGAGCATAAAACGGATTTTCCGGATTCCTTCTTAGTGTTTTAGGGTGTAAAAACGCAGTCAGTACAGCTGCTGTTCCTACTAACTACATTTGATATCTCAGCAAAACTTCTCCCCTCAGAATTCCTATTTAAGATGAGAATTTCTGAGAAGATTTAGTATAGATCATTTTTTGCCCTGTAGACCCTGGGTATATGCATTGGCTTTTTCCATAAGACTTCCATAACGTCATTTCGACTATGCGTTCATGCCTGAAGATTGTGATCGGTATCAAGTATAAAAATGCCTTTTTAATCGCACTGAAGGGCATGTAGTGGCTAAGACCACAGGTTTCAGAGATTGAGAGTGGTGCGTTCACATCACACACTTCTGTCCCTTAATGCCAGGGCACTTCAGGAAATGATTTCACCTCACCATGGCGAGTGATTTCCTCAATGGTAATAAAGGGACAGTATAACCGACATCCCTTGTTAAATGATTATGAAGTGAAAAGTAGACAATACATTCAAAGTGTGTCGGAAAAAGCACGGCGCTTGGAATTTCGTTCGTAACAGTCATCCATGACGGGAGCAAGAGCAGTGCTTGTATCCATGGCACCCATTGTGTGAGGTTGTCAAATGCCATGATTCCGAGCCCGGCGCCAAAGATTAAAGGGGAGTGGGGACTGCTGCGTCTCGCTGCACAAGTGCCCAGAGAGCTTCAGGCTGCATGCCACTCTAAGATTCTTTTAAGGAAAAAGAGGTATTTAAACATTTTTCCGAACATTCACAAAAAAGGCGTTTTCTCCAAAAAAGAAGTATAAAGTAATTTAAAAATTGTTTTAGAAGTTTTATTTTGCTAGGACGCTACTCCTATGGCTGGAGATGCTACTTGGGACTCTAAAGAAGGTCACGGAGCAGTGTATTCGTTTTGAGTTTCTTCCGGAGAGATACCAGCTCTCGATGATTACCTACGCACTAAGCAGGCTTAGTCCTAGAATACACTAGCTTCATGCTAGTGTATGTGTTTCCATAAACCACTATTTTACTCTCTCTCACTATAGTATTTATAAAAATGAAAGTGCTATTGCTAACGATTTACACTACTTACTGTAGAAAGGAGGATTTTAATTTTTATCAAAGGCTTGAACTGACACCATGTCTCTCTCCATACTCATCATTTTTCTCTTTATCGATTTCTTTTAAATCTTAGGAAAGATTATTTGCAGGAACCAACTACTCTCTATGCCTGCGAAATTAAGAGAGAACGAAAAAACTCGTTTTGATGTATTATTTCTGAATGACAAAGAGGCAAAGGAATCAAATGTTGTAAATTGCGTGACTTTTTTTATGGAAAAGTTGGTTGAGTAAAATATTCTTTGTTTTCCTCGCCCACAGTTCTTTTGACTGCTCAGCGAATTGAACTTTTAATACAAGCTTCAGATTTCCCTAACAATCCATTTCTCGTTCTTTGAAATCCTGCAGTCAGAATAGATCTCGCAATACAGGAAACGCCTATTGAAATTCTTCTTTCATTAATGCAGAAGCAAAAATGTGAACAATGACATTTGTGAGGGGAATTTTGACACCAAAATAATCTGTTCCTTTTCTGACAAAGGTAGGTCTTCCACGCTGAATAAAACATAACTGTTTTAAAATTATACCTGGATCAAAAAAAGGGTAAATGTCTGAAAACTTGAAGTTTAATCAAAAGCGCCGCGTGCTGGGGAGCATAAAACGGATTTTCCGGATTCCTTCTTAGTGTTTTAGGGTGTAAAAACGCAGTCAGTACAGCTGCTGTTCCTACTAACTACATTTGATATCTCAGCAAAACTTCTCCCCTCAGAATTCCTATTTAAGATGAGAATTTCTGAGAAGATTTAGTATAGATCATTTTTTGCCCTGTAGACCCTGGGTATATGCATTGGCTTTTTCCATAAGACTTCCATAACGTCATTTCGACTATGCGTTCATGCCTGAAGATTGTGATCGGTATCAAGTATAAAAATGCCTTTTTAATCGCACTGAAGGGCATGTAGTGGCTAAGACCACAGGTTTCAGAGATTGAGAGTGGTGCGTTCACATCACACACTTCTGTCCCTTAATGCCAGGGCACTTCAGGAAATGATTTCACCTCACCATGGCGAGTGATTTCCTCAATGGTAATAAAGGGACAGTATAACCGACATTCCTTGTTAAATGATTATGAAGTGAAAAGTAGACAATACATTCAAAGTGTGTCGGAAAAAGCACGGCGCTTGGAATTTCGTTCGTAACAGTCATCCATGACGGGAGCAAGA
The DNA here is from genome assembly GCF_030020395.1 of Manis pentadactyla. Classification (NCBI taxonomy): domain Eukaryota; kingdom Metazoa; phylum Chordata; class Mammalia; order Pholidota; family Manidae; genus Manis; species Manis pentadactyla. The sequence goes on along the minus strand of NW_026644695.1, from coordinate 125,883 downwards.
GCAGTGCTTGTATCCATGGCACCCATTGTGTGAGGTTGTCAAATGCCATGATTCCGAGCCCGGCGCCAAAGATTAAAGGGGAGTGGGGACTGCTGCGTCTCGCTGCACAAGTGCCCAGAGAGCTTCAGGCTGCATGCCACTCTAAGATTCTTTTAAGGAAAAAGAGGTATTTAAACATTTTTCCGAACATTCACAAAAAAGGCGTTTTCTCCAAAAAAGAAGTATAAAGTAATTTAAAAATTGTTTTAGAAGTTTTATTTTGCTAGGACGCTACTCCTATGGCTGGAGATGCTACTTGGGACTCTAAAGAAGGTCACGGAGCAGTGTATTCGTTTTGAGTTTCTTCCGGAGAGATACCAGCTCTCGATGATTACCTACGCACTAAGCAGGCTTAGTCCTAGAATACACTAGCTTCATGCTAGTGTATGTGTTTCCATAAACCACTATTTTACTCTCTCTCACTATAGTATTTATAAAAATGAAAGTGTTATTGCTAACGATTTACACTACTTACTGTAGAAAGGAGGATTTTAATTTTTATCAAAGGCTTGAACTGACACCATGTCTCTCTCCATACTCATCATTTTTCTCTTTATCGATTTCTTTTAAATCTTAGGAAAGATTATTTGCAGGAACCAACTACTCTCTATGCCTGCGAAATTAAGAGAGAACGAAAAAACTCGTTTTGATGTATTATTTCTGAATGACAAAGAGGCAAAGGAATCAAATGTTGTAAATTGCGTGACTTTTTTTATGGAAAAGTTGGTTGAGTAAAATATTCTTTGTTTTCCTCGCCCACAGTTCTTTTGACTGCTCAGCGAATTGAACTTTTAATACAAGCTTCAGATTTCCCTAACAATCCATTTCTCGTTCTTTGAAATCCTGCAGTCAGAATAGATCTCGCAATACAGGAAACGCCTATTGAAATTCTTCTTTCATTAATGCAGAAGCAAAAATGTGAACAATGACATTTGTGAGGGGAATTTTGACACCAAAATAATCTGTTCCTTTTCTGACAAAGGTAGGTCTTCCACGCTGAATAAAACATAACTGTTTTAAAATTATACCTGGATCAAAAAAAGGGTAAATGTCTGAAAACTTGAAGTTTAATCAAAAGCGCCGCGTGCTGGGGAGCATAAAACGGATTTTCCGGATTCCTTCTTAGTGTTTTAGGGTGTAAAAACGCAGTCAGTACAGCTGCTGTTCCTACTAACTACATTTGATATCTCAGCAAAACTTCTCCCCTCAGAATTCCTATTTAAGATGAGAATTTCTGAGAAGATTTAGTATAGATCGTTTTTTGCCCTGTAGACCCTGGGTATATGCATTGGCTTTTTCCATAAGACTTCCATAACGTCATTTCGACTATGCGTTCATGCCTGAAGATTGTGATCGGTATCAAGTATAAAAATGCCTTTTTAATCGCACTGAAGGGCATGTAGTGGCTAAGACCACAGGTTTCAGAGATTGAGAGTGGTGCGTTCACATCACACACTTGTGTCCCTTAATGCCAGGGCACTTCAGGAAATGATTTCACCTCACCATGGCGAGTGATTTCCTCAATGGTAATAAAGGGACAGTATAACCGACATCCCTTGTTAAATGATTATGAAGTGAAAAGTAGGCAATACATTCAAAGTGTGTCGGAAAAAGCACGGCGCTTGGAATTTCGTTCGTAACAGTCATCCATGACGGGAGCAAGAGCAGTGCTTGTATCCATGGCACCCATTGTGTGAGGTTGTCAAATGCCATGATTCCGAGCCCGGCGCCAAAGATTAAAGGGGAGTGGGGACTGCTGCGTCTCGCTGCACAAGTGCCCAGAGAGCTTCAGGCTGCATGCCACTCTAAGATTCTTTTAAGGAAAAAGAGGTATTTAAACATTTTTCCGAACATTCACAAAAAAGGCGTTTTCTCCAAAAAAGAAGTATAAAGTAATTTAAAAATTGTTTTAGAAGTTTTATTTTGCTAGGACGCTACTCCTATGGCTGGAGATGCTACTTGGGACTCTAAAGAAGGTCACGGAGCAGTGTATTCGTTTTGAGTTTCTTCCGGAGAGATACCAGCTCTCGATGATTACCTACGCACTAAGCAGGCTTAGTCCTAGAATACACTAGCTTCATGCTAGTGTATGTGTTTCCATAAACCACTATTTTACTCTCTCTCACTATAGTATTTATAAAAATGAAAGTGTTATTGCTAACGATTTACACTACTTACTGTAGAAAGGAGGATTTTAATTTTTATCAAAGGCTTGAACTGACACCATGTCTCTCTCCATACTCATCATTTTTCTCTTTATCGATTTCTTTTAAATCTTAGGAAAGATTATTTGCAGGAACCAACTACTCTCTATGCCTGCGAAATTAAGAGAGAACGAAAAAACTCGTTTTGATGTATTATTTCTGAATGACAAAGAGGCAAAGGAATCAAATGTTGTAAATTGCGTGACTTTTTTTATGGAAAAGTTGGTTGAGTAAAATATTCTTTGTTTTCCTCGCCCACAGTTCTTTTGACTGCTCAGCGAATTGAACTTTTAATACAAGCTTCAGATTTCCCTAACAATCCATTTCTCGTTCTTTGAAATCCTGCAGTCAGAATAGATCTCGCAATACAGGAAACGCCTATTGAAATTCTTCTTTCATTAATGCAGAAGCAAAAATGTGAACAATGACATTTGTGAGGGGAATTTTGACACCAAAATAATCTGTTCCTTTTCTGACAAAGGTAGGTCTTCCACGCTGAATAAAACATAACTGTTTTAAAATTATACCTGGATCAAAAAAAGGGTAAATGTCTGAAAACTTGAAGTTTAATCAAAAGCGCCGCGTGCTGGGGAGCATAAAACGGATTTTCCGGATTCCTTCTTAGTGTTTTAGGGTGTAAAAACGCAGTCAGTACAGCTGCTGTTCCTACTAACTACATTTGATATCTCAGCAAAACTTCTCCCCTCAGAATTCCTATTTAAGATGAGAATTTCTGAGAAGATTTAGTATAGATCATTTTTTGCCCTGTAGACCCTGGGTATATGCATTGGCTTTTTCCATAAGACTTCCATAACGTCATTTCGACTATGCGTTCATGCCTGAAGATTGTGATCGGTATCAAGTATAAAAATGCCTTTTTAATCGCACTGAAGGGCATGTAGTGGCTAAGACCACAGGTTTCAGAGATTGAGAGTGGTGCGTTCACATCACACACTTCTGTCCCTTAATGCCAGGGCACTTCAGGAAATGATTTCACCTCACCATGGCGAGTGATTTCCTCAATGGTAATAAAGGGACAGTATAACCGACATTCCTTGTTAAATGATTATGAAGTGAAAAGTAGACAATACATTCAAAGTGTGTCGGAAAAAGCACGGCGCTTGGAATTTCGTTCGTAACAGTCATCCATGACGGGAGCAAGAGCAGTGCTTGTATCCATGGCACCCATTGTGTGAGGTTGTCAAATGCCATGATTCCGAGCCCGGCGCCAAAGATTAAAGGGGAGTGGGGACTGCTGCGTCTCGCTGCACAAGTGCCCAGAGAGCGTCAGGCTGCATGCCACTCTAAGATTCTTTTAAGGAAAAAGAGGTATTTAAACATTTTTCCGAACATTCACAAAAAAGGCGTTTTCTCCAAAAAAGAAGTATAAAGTAATTTAAAAATTGTTTTAGAAGTTTTATTTTGCTAGGACGCTACTCCTATGGCTGGAGATGCTACTTGGGACTCTAAAGAAGGTCACGGAGCAGTGTATTCGTTTTGAGTTTCTTCCGGAGAGATACCAGCTCTCGATGATTACCTACGCACTAAGCAGGCTTAGTCCTAGAATACACTAGCTTCATGCTAGTGTATGTGTTTCCATAAACCACTATTTTACTCTCTCTCACTATAGTATTTATAAAAATGAAAGTGCTATTGCTAACGATTTACACTACTTACTGTAGAAAGGAGGATTTTAATTTTTATCAAAGGCTTGAACTGACACCATGTCTCTCTCCATACTCATCATTTTTCTCTTTATCGATTTCTTTTAAATCTTAGGAAAGATTATTTGCAGGAACCAACTACTCTCTATGCCTGCGAAATTAAGAGAGAACGAAAAAACTCGTTTTGATGTATTATTTCTGAATGACAAAGAGGCAAAGGAATCAAATGTTGTAAATTGCGTGACTTTTTTTATGGAAAAGTTGGTTGAGTAAAATATTCTTTGTTTTCCTCGCCCACAGTTCTTTTGACTGCTCAGCGAATTGAACTTTTAATACAAGCTTCAGATTTCCCTAACAATCCATTTCTCGTTCTTTGAAATCCTGCAGTCAGAATAGATCTCGCAATACAGGAAACGCCTATTGAAATTCTTCTTTCATTAATGCAGAAGCAAAAATGTGAACAATGACATTTGTGAGGGGAATTTTGACACCAAAATAATCTGTTCCTTTTCTGACAAAGGTAGGTCTTCCACGCTGAATAAAACATAACTGTTTTAAAATTATACCTGGATCCAAAAAAGGGTAAATGTCTGAAAACTTGAAGTTTAATCAAAAGCGCCGCGTGCTGGGGAGCATAAAACGGATTTTCCGGATTCCTTCTTAGTGTTTTAGGGTGTAAAAACGCAGTCAGTACAGCTGCTGTTCCTACTAACTACATTTGATATCTCAGCAAAACTTCTCCCCTCAGAATTCCTATTTAAGATGAGAATTTCTGAGAAGATTTAGTATAGATCATTTTTTGCCCTGTAGACCCTGGGTATATGCATTGGCTTTTTCCATAAGACTTCCATAACGTCATTTCGACTATGCGTTCATGCCTGAAGATTGTGATCGGTATCAAGTATAAAAATGCCTTTTTAATCGCACTGAAGGGCATGTAGTGGCTAAGACCACAGGTTTCAGAGATTGAGAGTGGTGCGTTCACATCACACACTTCTGTCCCTTAATGCCAGGGCACTTCAGGAAATGATTTCACCTCACCATGGCGAGTGATTTCCTCAATGGTAATAAAGGGACAGTATAACCGACATTCCTTGTTAAATGATTATGAAGTGAAAAGTAGACAATACATTCAAAGTGTGTCGGAAAAAGCACGGCGCTTGGAATTTCGTTCGTAACAGTCATCCATGACGGGAGCAAGAGCAGTGCTTGTATCCATGGCACCCATTGTGTGAGGTTGTCAAATGCCATGATTCCGAGCCCGGCGCCAAAGATTAAAGGGGAGTGGGGACTGCTGCGTCTCGCTGCACAAGTGCCCAGAGAGCGTCAGGCTGCATGCCACTCTAAGATTCTTTTAAGGAAAAAGAGGTATTTAAACATTTTTCCGAACATTCACAAAAAAGGCTTTTTCTCCAAAAAAGAAGTATAAAGTAATTTAAAAATTGTTTTAGAAGTTTTATTTTGCTAGGACGCTACTCCTATGGCTGGAGATGCTACTTGGGACTCTAAAGAAGGTCACGGAGCAGTGTATTCGTTTTGAGTTTCTTCCGGAGAGATACCAGCTCTCGATGATTACCTACGCACTAAGCAGGCTTAGTCCTAGAATACACTAGCTTCATGCTAGTGTATGTGTTTCCATAAACCACTATTTTACTCTCTCTCACTATAGTATTTATAAAAATGAAAGTGCTATTGCTAACGATTTACACTACTTACTGTAGAAAGGAGGATTTTAATTTTTATCAAAGGCTTGAACTGACACCATGTCTCTCTCCATACTCATCATTTTTCTCTTTATCGATTTCTTTTAAATCTTAGGAAAGATTATTTGCAGGAACCAACTACTCTCTATGCCTGCGAAATTAAGAGAGAACGAAAAAACTCGTTTTGATGTATTATTTCTGAATGACAAAGAGGCAAAGGAATCAAATGTTGTAAATTGCGTGACTTTTTTTATGGAAAAGTTGGTTGAGTAAAATATTCTTTGTTTTCCTCGCCCACAGTTCTTTTGACTGCTCAGCGAATTGAACTTTTAATACAAGCTTCAGATTTCCCTAACAATCCATTTCTCGTTCTTTGAAATCCTGCAGTCAGAATAGATCTCGCAATACAGGAAACGCCTATTGAAATTCTTCTTTCATTAATGCAGAAGCAAAAATGTGAACAATGACATTTGTGAGGGGAATTTTGACACCAAAATAATCTGTTCCTTTTCTGACAAAGGTAGGTCTTCCACGCTGAATAAAACATAACTGTTTTAAAATTATACCTGGATCCAAAAAAGGGTAAATGTCTGAAAACTTGAAGTTTAATCAAAAGCGCCGCGTGCTGGGGAGCATAAAACGGATTTTCCGGATTCCTTCTTAGTGTTTTAGGGTGTAAAAACGCAGTCAGTACAGCTGCTGTTCCTACTAACTACATTTGATATCTCAGCAAAACTTCTCCCCTCAGAATTCCTATTTAAGATGAGAATTTCTGAGAAGATTTAGTATAGATCATTTTTTGCCCTGTAGACCCTGGGTATATGCATTGGCTTTTTCCATAAGACTTCCATAACGTCATTTCGACTATGCGTTCATGCCTGAAGATTGTGATCGGTATCAAGTATAAAAATGCCTTTTTAATCGCACTGAAGGGCATGTAGTGGCTAAGACCACAGGTTTCAGAGATTGAGAGTGGTGCGTTCACATCACACACTTCTGTCCCTTAATGCCAGGGCACTTCAGGAAATGATTTCACCTCACCATGGCGAGTGATTTCCTCAATGGTAATAAAGGGACAGTATAACCGACATTCCTTGTTAAATGATTATGAAGTGAAAAGTAGACAATACATTCAAAGTGTGTCGGAAAAAGCACGGCGCTTGGAATTTCGTTCGTAACAGTCATCCATGACGGGAGCAAGAGCAGTGCTTGTATCCATGGCACCCATTGTGTGAGGTTGTCAAATGCCATGATTCCGAGCCCGGCGCCAAAGATTAAAGGGGAGTGGGGACTGCTGCGTCTCGCTGCACAAGTGCCCAGAGAGCGTCAGGCTGCATGCCACTCTAAGATTCTTTTAAGGAAAAAGAGGTATTTAAACATTTTTCCGAACATTCACAAAAAAGGCTTTTTCTCCAAAAAAGAAGTATAAAGTAATTTAAAAATTGTTTTAGAAGTTTTATTTTGCTAGGACGCTACTCCTATGGCTGGAGATGCTACTTGGGACTCTAAAGAAGGTCACGGAGCAGTGTATTCGTTTTGAGTTTCTTCCGGAGAGATACCAGCTCTCGATGATTACCTACGCACTAAGCAGGCTTAGTCCTAGAATACACTAGCTTCATGCTAGTGTATGTGTTTCCATAAACCACTATTTTACTCTCTCTCACTATAGTATTTATAAAAATGAAAGTGCTATTGCTAACGATTTACACTACTTACTGTAGAAAGGAGGATTTTAATTTTTATCAAAGGCTTGAACTGACACCATGTCTCTCTCCATACTCATCATTTTTCTCTTTATCGATTTCTTTTAAATCTTAGGAAAGATTATTTGCAGGAACCAACTACTCTCTATGCCTGCGAAATTAAGAGAGAACGAAAAAACTCGTTTTGATGTATTATTTCTGAATGACAAAGAGGCAAAGGAATCAAATGTTGTAAATTGCGTGACTTTTTTTATGGAAAAGTTGGTTGAGTAAAATATTCTTTGTTTTCCTCGCCCACAGTTCTTTTGACTGCTCAGCGAATTGAACTTTTAATACAAGCTTCAGATTTCCCTAACAATCCATTTCTCGTTCTTTGAAATCCTGCAGTCAGAATAGATCTCGCAATACAGGAAACGCCTATTGAAATTCTTCTTTCATTAATGCAGAAGCAAAAATGTGAACAATGACATTTGTGAGGGGAATTTTGACACCAAAATAATCTGTTCCTTTTCTGACAAAGGTAGGTCTTCCACGCTGAATAAAACATAACTGTTTTAAAATTATACCTGGATCAAAAAAAGGGTAAATGTCTGAAAACTTGAAGTTTAATCAAAAGCGCCGCGTGCTGGGGAGCATAAAACGGATTTTCCGGATTCCTTCTTAGTGTTTTAGGGTGTAAAAACGCAGTCAGTACAGCTGCTGTTCCTACTAACTACATTTGATATCTCAGCAAAACTTCTCCCCTCAGAATTCCTATTTAAGATGAGAATTTCTGAGAAGATTTAGTATAGATCATTTTTTGCCCTGTAGACCCTGGGTATATGCATTGGCTTTTTCCATAAGACTTCCATAACGTCATTTCGACTATGCGTTCATGCCTGAAGATTGTGATCGGTATCAAGTATAAAAATGCCTTTTTAATCGCACTGAAGGGCATGTAGTGGCTAAGACCACAGGTTTCAGAGATTGAGAGTGGTGCGTTCACATCACACACTTCTGTCCCTTAATGCCAGGGCACTTCAGGAAATGATTTCACCTCACCATGGCGAGTGATTTCCTCAATGGTAATAAAGGGACAGTATAACCGACATTCCTTGTTAAATGATTATGAAGTGAAAAGTAGACAATACATTCAAAGTGTGTCGGAAAAAGCACGGCGCTTGGAATTTCGTTCGTAACAGTCATCCATGACGGGAGCAAGAGCAGTGCTTGTATCCATGGCACCCATTGTGTGAGGTTGTCAAATGCCATGATTCCGAGCCCGGCGCCAAAGATTAAAGGGGAGTGGGGACTGCTGCGTCTCGCTGCACAAGTGCCCAGAGAGCGTCAGGCTGCATGCCACTCTAAGATTCTTTTAAGGAAAAAGAGGTATTTAAACATTTTTCCGAACATTCACAAAAAAGGCTTTTTCTCCAAAAAAGAAGTATAAAGTAATTTAAAAATTGTTTTAGAAGTTTTATTTTGCTAGGACGCTACTCCTATGGCTGGAGATGCTACTTGGGACTCTAAAGAAGGTCACGGAGCAGTGTATTCGTTTTGAGTTTCTTCCGGAGAGATACCAGCTCTCGATGATTACCTACGCACTAAGCAGGCTTAGTCCTAGAATACACTAGCTTCATGCTAGTGTATGTGTTTCCATAAACCACTATTTTACTCTCTCTCACTATAGTATTTATAAAAATGAAAGTGCTATTGCTAACGATTTACACTACTTACTGTAGAAAGGAGGATTTTAATTTTTATCAAAGGCTTGAACTGACACCATGTCTCTCTCCATACTCATCATTTTTCTCTTTATCGATTTCTTTTAAATCTTAGGAAAGATTATTTGCAGGAACCAACTACTCTCTATGCCTGCGAAATTAAGAGAGAACGAAAAAACTCGTTTTGATGTATTATTTCTGAATGACAAAGAGGCAAAGGAATCAAATGTTGTAAATTGCGTGACTTTTTTTATGGAAAAGTTGGTTGAGTAAAATATTCTTTGTTTTCCTCGCCCACAGTTCTTTTGACTGCTCAGCGAATTGAACTTTTAATACAAGCTTCAGATTTCCCTAACAATCCATTTCTCGTTCTTTGAAATCCTGCAGTCAGAATAGATCTCGCAATACAGGAAACGCCTATTGAAATTCTTCTTTCATTAATGCAGAAGCAAAAATGTGAACAATGACATTTGTGAGGGGAATTTTGACACCAAAATAATCTGTTCCTTTTCTGACAAAGGTAGGTCTTCCACGCTGAATAAAACATAACTGTTTTAAAATTATACCTGGATCAAAAAAAGGGTAAATGTCTGAAAACTTGAAGTTTAATCAAAAGCGCCGCGTGCTGGGGAGCATAAAACGGATTTTCCGGATTCCTTCTTAGTGTTTTAGGGTGTAAAAACGCAGTCAGTACAGCTGCTGTTCCTACTAACTACATTTGATATCTCAGCAAAACTTCTCCCCTCAGAATTCCTATTTAAGATGAGAATTTCTGAGAAGATTTAGTATAGATCATTTTTTGCCCTGTAGACCCTGGGTATATGCATTGGCTTTTTCCATAAGACTTCCATAACGTCATTTCGACTATGCGTTCATGCCTGAAGATTGTGATCGGTATCAAGTATAAAAATGCCTTTTTAATCGCACTGAAGGGCATGTAGTGGCTAAGACCACAGGTTTCAGAGATTGAGAGTGGTGCGTTCACATCACACACTTCTGTCCCTTAATGCCAGGGCACTTCAGGAAATGATTTCACCTCACCATGGCGAGTGATTTCCTCAATGGTAATAAAGGGACAGTATAACCGACATTCCTTGTTAAATGATTATGAAGTGAAAAGTAGACAATACATTCAAAGTGTGTCGGAAAAAGCACGGCGCTTGGAATTTCGTTCGTAACAGTCATCCATGACGGGAGCAAGAGCAGTGCTTGTATCCATGGCACCCATTGTGTGAGGTTGTCAAATGCCATGATTCCGAGCCCGGCGCCAAAGATTAAAGGGGAGTGGGGACTGCTGCGTCTCGCTGCACAAGTGCCCAGAGAGCGTCAGGCTGCATGCCACTCTAAGATTCTTTTAAGGAAAAAGAGGTATTTAAACATTTTTCCGAACATTCACAAAAAAGGCTTTTTCTCCAAAAAAGAAGTATAAAGTAATTTAAAAATTGTTTTAGAAGTTTTATTTTGCTAGGACGCTACTCCTATGGCTGGAGATGCTACTTGGGACTCTAAAGAAGGTCACGGAGCAGTGTATTCGTTTTGAGTTTCTTCCGGAGAGATACCAGCTCTCGATGATTACCTACGCACTAAGCAGGCTTAGTCCTAGAATACACTAGCTTCATGCTAGTGTATGTGTTTCCATAAACCACTATTTTACTCTCTCTCACTATAGTATTTATAAAAATGAAAGTGCTATTGCTAACGATTTACACTACTTACTGTAGAAAGGAGGATTTTAATTTTTATCAAAGGCTTGAACTGACACCATGTCTCTCTCCATACTCATCATTTTTCTCTTTATCGATTTCTTTTAAATCTTAGGAAAGATTATTTGCAGGAACCAACTACTCTCTATGCCTGCGAAATTAAGAGAGAACGAAAAAACTCGTTTTGATGTATTATTTCTGAATGACAAAGAGGCAAAGGAATCAAATGTTGTAAATTGCGTGACTTTTTTTATGGAAAAGTTGGTTGAGTAAAATATTCTTTGTTTACCTCGCCCACAGTTCTTTTGACTGCTCAGCGAATTGAACTTTTAATACAAGCTTCAGATTTCCCTAACAATCCATTTCTCGTTCTTTGAAATCCTGCAGTCAGAATAGATCTCGCAATACAGGAAACGCCTATTGAAATTCTTCTTTCATTAATGCAGAAGCAAAAATGTGAACAATGACATTTGTGAGGGGAATTTTGACACCAAAATAATCTGTTCCTTTTCTGACAAAGGTAGGTCTTCCACGCTGAATAAAACATAACTGTTTTAAAATTATACCTGGATCCAAAAAAGGGTAAATGTCTGAAAACTTGAAGTTTAATCAAAAGCGCCGCGTGCTGGGGAGCATAAAACGGATTTTCCGGATTCCTTCTTAGTGTTTTAGGGTGTAAAAACGCAGTCAGTACAGCTGCTGTTCCTACTAACTACATTTGATATCTCAGCAAAACTTCTCCCCTCAGAATTCCTATTTAAGATGAGAATTTCTGAGAAGATTTAGTATAGATCATTTTTTGCCCTGTAGACCCTGGGTATATGCATTGGCTTTTTCCATAAGACTTCCATAACGTCATTTCGACTATGCGTTCATGCCTGAAGATTGTGATCGGTATCAAGTATAAAAATGCCTTTTTAATCGCACTGAAGGGCATGTAGTGGCTAAGACCACAGGTTTCAGAGATTGAGAGTGGTGCGTTCACATCACACACTTCTGTCCCTTAATGCCAGGGCACTTCAGGAAATGATTTCACCTCACCATGGCGAGTGATTTCCTCAATGGTAATAAAGGGACAGTATAACCGACATTCCTTGTTAAATGATTATGAAGTGAAAAGTAGACAATACATTCAAAGTGTGTCGGAAAAAGCACGGCGCTTGGAATTTCGTTCGTAACAGTCATCCATGACGGGAGCAAGAGCAGTGCTTGTATCCATGGCACCCATTGTGTGAGGTTGTCAAATGCCATGATTCCGAGCCCGGCGCCAAAGATTAAAGGGGAGTGGGGACTGCTGCGTCTCGCTGCACAAGTGCCCAGAGAGCGTCAGGCTGCATGCCACTCTAAGATTCTTTTAAGGAAAAAGAGGTATTTAAACATTTTTCCGAACATTCACAAAAAAGGCTTTTTCTCCAAAAAAGAAGTATAAAGTAATTTAAAAATTGTTTTAGAAGTTTTATTTTGCTAGGACGCTACTCCTATGGCTGGAGATGCTACTTGGGACTCTAAAGAAGGTCACGGAGCAGTGTATTCGTTTTGAGTTTCTTCCGGAGAGATACCAGCTCTCGATGATTACCTACGCACTAAGCAGGCTTAGTCCTAGAATACACTAGCTTCATGCTAGTGTATGTGTTTCCATAAACCACTATTTTACTCTCTCTCACTATAGTATTTATAAAAATGAAAGTGCTATTGCTAACGATTTACACTACTTACTGTAGAAAGGAGGATTTTAATTTTTATCAAAGGCTTGAACTGACACCATGTCTCTCTCCATACTCATCATTTTTCTCTTTATCGATTTCTTTTAAATCTTAGGAAAGATTATTTGCAGGAACCAACTACTCTCTATGCCTGCGAAATTAAGAGAGAACGAAAAAACTCGTTTTGATGTATTATTTCTGAATGACAAAGAGGCAAAGGAATCAAATGTTGTAAATTGCGTGACTTTTTTTATGGAAAAGTTGGTTGAGTAAAATATTCTTTGTTTTCCTCGCCCACAGTTCTTTTGACTGCTCAGCGAATTGAACTTTTAATACAAGCTTCAGATTTCCCTAACAATCCATTTCTCGTTCTTTGAAATCCTGCAGTCAGAATAGATCTCGCAATACAGGAAACGCCTATTGAAATTCTTCTTTCATTAATGCAGAAGCAAAAATGTGAACAATGACATTTGTGAGGGGAATTTTGACACCAAAATAATCTGTTCCTTTTCTGACAAAGGTAGGTCTTCCACGCTGAATAAAACATAACTGTTTTAAAATTATACCTGGATCAAAAAAAGGGTAAATGTCTGAAAACTTGAAGTTTCATCAAAAGCGCCGCGTGCTGGGGAGCATAAAACGGATTTTCCGGATTCCTTCTTAGTGTTTTAGGGTGTAAAAACGCAGTCAGTACAGCTGCTGTTCCTACTAACTACATTTGATATCTCAGCAAAACTTCTCCCCTCAGAATTCCTATTTAAGATGAGAATTTCTGAGAAGATTTAGTATAGATCATTTTTTGCCCTGTAGACCCTGGGTATATGCATTGGCTTTTTCCATAAGACTTCCATAACGTCATTTCGACTATGCGTTCATGCCTGAAGATTGTGATCGGTATCAAGTATAAAAATGCCTTTTTAATCGCACTGAAGGGCATGTAGTGGCTAAGACCACAGGTTTCAGAGATTGAGAGTGGTGCGTTCACATCACACACTTCTGTCCCTTAATGCCAGGGCACTTCAGGAAATGATTTCACCTCACCATGGCGAGTGATTTCCTCAATGGTAATAAAGGGACAGTATAACCGACATTCCTTGTTAAATGATTATGAAGTGAAAAGTAGGCAATACATTCAAAGTGTGTCGGAAAAAGCACGGCGCTTGGAATTTCGTTCGTAACAGTCATCCATGACGGGAGCAAGAGCAGTGCTTGTATCCATGGCACCCATTGTGTGAGGTTGTCAAATGCCATGATTCCGAGCCCGGCGCCAAAGATTAAAGGGGAGTGGGGACTGCTGCGTCTCGCTGCACAAGTGCCCAGAGAGCGTCAGGCTGCATGCCACTCTAAGATTCTTTTAAGGAAAAAGAGGTATTTAAACATTTTTCCGAACATTCACAAAAAAGGCTTTTTCTCCAAAAAAGAAGTATAAAGTAATTTAAAAATTGTTTTAGAAGTTTTATTTTGCTAGGACGCTACTCCTATGGCTGGAGATGCTACTTGGGACTCTAAAGAAGGTCACGGAGCAGTGTATTCGTTTTGAGTTTCTTCCGGAGAGATACCAGCTCTCGATGATTACCTACGCACTAAGCAGGCTTAGTCCTAGAATACACTAGCTTCATGCTAGTGTATGTGTTTCCATAAACCACTATTTTACTCTCTCTCACTATAGTATTTATAAAAATGAAAGTGCTATTGCTAACGATTTACACTACTTACTGTAGAAAGGAGGATTTTAATTTTTATCAAAGGCTTGAACTGACACCATGTCTCTCTCCATACTCATCATTTTTCTCTTTATCGATTTCTTTTAAATCTTAGGAAAGATTATTTGCAGGAACCAACTACTCTCTATGCCTGCGAAATTAAGAGAGAACGAAAAAACTCGTTTTGATGTATTATTTCTGAATGACAAAGAGGCAAAGGAATCAAATGTTGTAAATTGCGTGACTTTTTTTATGGAAAAGTTGGTTGAGTAAAATATTCTTTGTTTTCCTCGCCCACAGTTCTTTTGACTGCTCAGCGAATTGAACTTTTAATACAAGCTTCAGATTTCCCTAACAATCCATTTCTCGTTCTTTGAAATCCTGCAGTCAGAATAGATCTCGCAATACAGGAAACGCCTATTGAAATTCTTCTTTCATTAATGCAGAAGCAAAAATGTGAACAATGACATTTGTGAGGGGAATTTTGACACCAAAATAATCTGTTCCTTTTCTGACAAAGGTAGGTCTTCCACGCTGAATAAAACATAACTGTTTTAAAATTATACCTGGATCAAAAAAAGGGTAAATGTCTGAAAACTTGAAGTTTCATCAAAAGCGCCGCGTGCTGGGGAGCATAAAACGGATTTTCCGGATTCCTTCTTAGTGTTTTAGGGTGTAAAAACGCAGTCAGTACAGCTGCTGTTCCTACTAACTACATTTGATATCTCAGCAAAACTTCTCCCCTCAGAATTCCTATTTAAGATGAGAATTTCTGAGAAGATTTAGTATAGATCATTTTTTGCCCTGTAGACCCTGGGTATATGCATTGGCTTTTTCCATAAGACTTCCATAACGTCATTTCGACTATGCGTTCATGCCTGAAGATTGTGATCGGTATCAAGTATAAAAATGCCTTTTTAATCGCACTGAAGGGCATGTAGTGGCTAAGACCACAGGTTTCAGAGATTGAGAGTGGTGCGTTCACATCACACACTTCTGTCCCTTAATGCCAGGGCACTTCAGGAAATGATTTCACCTCACCATGGCGAGTGATTTCCTCAATGGTAATAAAGGGACAGTATAACCGACATTCCTTGTTAAATGATTATGAAGTGAAAAGTAGACAATACATTCAAAGTGTGTCGGAAAAAGCACGGCGCTTGGAATTTCGTTCGTAACAGTCATCCATGACGGGAGCAAGAGCAGTGCTTGTATCCATGGCACCCATTGTGTGAGGTTGTCAAATGCCATGATTCCGAGCCCGGCGCCAAAGATTAAAGGGGAGTGGGGACTGCTGCGTCTCGCTGCACAAGTGCCCAGAGAGCGTCAGGCTGCATGCCACTCTAAGATTCTTTTAAGGAAAAAGAGGTATTTAAACATTTTTCCGAACATTCACAAAAAAGGCTTTTTCTCCAAAAAAGAAGTATAAAGTAATTTAAAAATTGTTTTAGAAGTTTTATTTTGCTAGGACGCTACTCCTATGGCTGGAGATGCTACTTGGGACTCTAAAGAAGGTCACGGAGCAGTGTATTCGTTTTGAGTTTCTTCCGGAGAGATACCAGCTCTCGATGATTACCTACGCACTAAGCAGGCTTAGTCCTAGAATACACTAGCTTCATGCTAGTGTATGTGTTTCCATAAACCACTATTTTACTCTCTCTCACTATAGTATTTATAAAAATGAAAGTGCTATTGCTAACGATTTACACTACTTACTGTAGAAAGGAGGATTTTAATTTTTATCAAAGGCTTGAACTGACACCATGTCTCTCTCCATACTCATCATTTTTCTCTTTATCGATTTCTTTTAAATCTTAGGAAAGATTATTTGCAGGAACCAACTACTCTCTATGCCTGCGAAATTAAGAGAGAACGAAAAAACTCGTTTTGATGTATTATTTCTGAATGACAAAGAGGCAAAGGAATCAAATGTTGTAAATTGCGTGACTTTTTTTATGGAAAAGTTGGTTGAGTAAAATATTCTTTGTTTTCCTCGCCCACAGTTCTTTTGACTGCTCAGCGAATTGAACTTTTAATACAAGCTTCAGATTTCCCTAACAATCCATTTCTCGTTCTTTGAAATCCTGCAGTCAGAATAGATCTCGCAATACAGGAAACGCCTATTGAAATTCTTCTTTCATTAATGCAGAAGCAAAAATGTGAACAATGACATTTGTGAGGGGAATTTTGACACCAAAATAATCTGTTCCTTTTCTGACAAAGGTAGGTCTTCCACGCTGAATAAAACATAACTGTTTTAAAATTATACCTGGATCAAAAAAAGGGTAAATGTCTGAAAACTTGAAGTTTAATCAAAAGCGCCGCGTGCTGGGGAGCATAAAACGGATTTTCCGGATTCCTTCTTAGTGTTTTAGGGTGTAAAAACGCAGTCAGTACAGCTGCTGTTCCTACTAACTACATTTGATATCTCAGCAAAACTTCTCCCCTCAGAATTCCTATTTAAGATGAGAATTTCTGAGAAGATTTAGTATAGATCATTTTTTGCCCTGTAGACCCTGGGTATATGCATTGGCTTTTTCCATAAGACTTCCATAACGTCATTTCGACTATGCGTTCATGCCTGAAGATTGTGATCGGTATCAAGTATAAAAATGCCTTTTTAATCGCACTGAAGGGCATGTAGTGGCTAAGACCACAGGTTTCAGAGATTGAGAGTGGTGCGTTCACATCACACACTTCTGTCCCTTAATGCCAGGGCACTTCAGGAAATGATTTCACCTCACCATGGCGAGTGATTTCCTCAATGGTAATAAAGGGACAGTATAACCGACATTCCTTGTTAAATGATTATGAAGTGAAAAGTAGGCAATACATTCAAAGTGTGTCGGAAAAAGCACGGCGCTTGGAATTTCGTTCGTAACAGTCATCCATGACGGGAGCAAGAGCAGTGCTTGTATCCATGGCACCCATTGTGTGAGGTTGTCAAATGCCATGATTCCGAGCCCGGCGCCAAAGATTAAAGGGGAGTGGGGACTGCTGCGTCTCGCTGCACAAGTGCCCAGAGAGCTTCAGGCTGCATGCCACTCTAAGATTCTTTTAAGGAAAAAGAGGTATTTAAACATTTTTCCGAACATTCACAAAAAAGGCGTTTTCTCCAAAAAAGAAGTATAAAGTAAATTAAAAATTGTTTTAGAAGTTTTATTTTGCTAGGACGCTACTCCTATGGCTGGAGATGCTACTTGGGACTCTAAAGAAGGTCACGGAGCAGTGTATTCGTTTTGAGTTTCTTCCGGAGAGATACCAGCTCTCGATGATTACCTACGCACTAAGCAGGCTTAGTCCTAGAATACACTAGCTTCATGCTAGTGTATGTGTTTCCATAAACCACTATTTTACTCTCTCTCACTATAGTATTTATAAAAATGAAAGTGCTATTGCTAACGATTTACACTACTTACTGTAGAAAGGAGGATTTTAATTTTTATCAAAGGCTTGAACTGACACCATGTCTCTCTCCATACTCATCATTTTTCTCTTTATCGATTTCTTTTAAATCTTAGGAAAGATTATTTGCAGGAACCAACTACTCTCTATGCCTGCGAAATTAAGAGAGAACGAAAAAACTCGTTTTGATGTATTATTTCTGAATGACAAAGAGGCAAAGGAATCAAATGTTGTAAATTGCGTGACTTTTTTTATGGAAAAGTTGGTTGAGTAAAATATTCTTTGTTTTCCTCGCCCACAGTTCTTTTGACTGCTCAGCGAATTGAACTTTTAATACAAGCTTCAGATTTCCCTAACAATCCATTTCTCGTTCTTTGAAATCCTGCAGTCAGAATAGATCTCGCAATACAGGAAACGCCTATTGAAATTCTTCTTTCATTAATGCAGAAGCAAAAATGTGAACAATGACATTTGTGAGGGGAATTTTGACACCAAAATAATCTGTTCCTTTTCTGACAAAGGTAGGTCTTCCACGCTGAATAAAACATAACTGTTTTAAAATTATACCTGGATCAAAAAAAGGGTAAATGTCTGAAAACTTGAAGTTTAATCAAAAGCGCCGCGTGCTGGGGAGCATAAAACGGATTTTCCGGATTCCTTCTTAGTGTTTTAGGGTGTAAAAACGCAGTCAGTACAGCTGCTGTTCCTACTAACTACATTTGATATCTCAGCAAAACTTCTCCCCTCAGAATTCCTATTTAAGATGAGAATTTCTGAGAAGATTTAGTATAGATCATTTTTTGCCCTGTAGACCCTGGGTATATGCATTGGCTTTTTCCATAAGACTTCCATAACGTCATTTCGACTATGCGTTCATGCCTGAAGATTGTGATCGGTATCAAGTATAAAAATGCCTTTTTAATCGCACTGAAGGGCATGTAGTGGCTAAGACCACAGGTTTCAGAGATTGAGAGTGGTGCGTTCACATCACACACTTCTGTCCCTTAATGCCAGGGCACTTCAGGAAATGATTTCACCTCACCATGGCGAGTGATTTCCTCAATGGTAATAAAGGGACAGTATAACCGACATTCCTTGTTAAATGATTATGAAGTGAAAAGTAGGCAATACATTCAAAGTGTGTCGGAAAAAGCACGGCGCTTGGAATTTCGTTCGTAACAGTCATCCATGACGGGAGCAAGAGCAGTGCTTGTATCCATGGCACCCATTGTGTGAGGTTGTCAAATGCCATGATTCCGAGCCCGGCGCCAAAGATTAAAGGGGAGTGGGGACTGCTGCGTCTCGCTGCACAAGTGCCCAGAGAGCGTCAGGCTGCATGCCACTCTAAGATTCTTTTAAGGAAAAAGAGGTATTTAAACATTTTTCCGAACATTCACAAAAAAGGCGTTTTCTCCAAAAAAGAAGTATAAAGTAATTTAAAAATTGTTTTAGAAGTTTTATTTTGCTAGGACGCTACTCCTATGGCTGGAGATGCTACTTGGGACTCTAAAGAAGGTCACGGAGCAGTGTATTCGTTTTGAGTTTCTTCCGGAGAGATACCAGCTCTCGATGATTACCTACGCACTAAGCAGGCTTAGTCCTAGAATACACTAGCTTCATGCTAGTGTATGTGTTTCCATAAACCACTATTTTACTCTCTCTCACTATAGTATTTATAAAAATGAAAGTGCTATTGCTAACGATTTACACTACTTACTGTAGAAAGGAGGATTTTAATTTTTATCAAAGGCTTGAACTGACACCATGTCTCTCTCCATACTCATCATTTTTCTCTTTATCGATTTCTTTTAAATCTTAGGAAAGATTATTTGCAGGAACCAACTACTCTCTATGCCTGCGAAATTAAGAGAGAACGAAAAAACTCGTTTTGATGTATTATTTCTGAATGACAAAGAGGCAAAGGAATCAAATGTTGTAAATTGCGTGACTTTTTTTATGGAAAAGTTGGTTGAGTAAAATATTCTTTGTTTTCCTCGCCCACAGTTCTTTTGACTGCTCAGCGAATTGAACTTTTAATACAAGCTTCAGATTTCCCTAACAATCCATTTCTCGTTCTTTGAAATCCTGCAGTCAGAATAGATCTCGCAATACAGGAAACGCCTATTGAAATTCTTCTTTCATTAATGCAGAAGCAAAAATGTGAACAATGACATTTGTGAGGGGAATTTTGACACCAAAATAATCTGTTCCTTTTCTGACAAAGGTAGGTCTTCCACGCTGAATAAAACATAACTGTTTTAAAATTATACCTGGATCCAAAAAAGGGTAAATGTCTGAAAACTTGAAGTTTAATCAAAAGCGCCGCGTGCTGGGGAGCATAAAACGGATTTTCCGGATTCCTTCTTAGTGTTTTAGGGTGTAAAAACGCAGTCAGTACAGCTGCTGTTCCTACTAACTACATTTGATATCTCAGCAAAACTTCTCCCCTCAGAATTCCTATTTAAGATGAGAATTTCTGAGAAGATTTAGTATAGATCATTTTTTGCCCTGTAGACCCTGGGTATATGCATTGGCTTTTTCCATAAGACTTCCATAACGTCATTTCGACTATGCGTTCATGCCTGAAGATTGTGATCGGTATCAAGTATAAAAATGCCTTTTTAATCGCACTGAAGGGCATGTAGTGGCTAAGACCACAGGTTTCAGAGATTGAGAGTGGTGCGTTCACATCACACACTTCTGTCCCTTAATGCCAGGGCACTTCAGGAAATGATTTCACCTCACCATGGCGAGTGATTTCCTCAATGGTAATAAAGGGACAGTATAACCGACATTCCTTGTTAAATGATTATGAAGTGAAAAGTAGGCAATACATTCAAAGTGTGTCGGAGAAAGCACGGCGCTTGGAATTTCGTTCGTAACAGTCATCCATGACGGGAGCAAGAGCAGTGCTTGTATCCATGGCACCCATTGTGTGAGGTTGTCAAATGCCATGATTCCGAGCCCGGCGCCAAAGATTAAAGGGGAGTGGGGACTGCTGCGTCTCGCTGCACAAGTGCCCAGAGAGCGTCAGGCTGCATGCCACTCTAAGATTCTTTTAAGGAAAAAGAGGTATTTAAACATTTTTCCGAACATTCACAAAAAAGGCGTTTTCTCCAAAAAAGAAGTATAAAGTAATTTAAAAATTGTTTTAGAAGTTTTATTTTGCTAGGACGCTACTCCTATGGCTGGAGATGCTACTTGGGACTCTAAAGAAGGTCACGGAGCAGTGTATTCGTTTTGAGTTTCTTCCGGAGAGATACCAGCTCTCGATGATTACCTACGCACTAAGCAGGCTTAGTCCTAGAATACACTAGCTTCATGCTAGTGTATGTGTTTCCATAAACCACTATTTTACTCTCTCTCACTATAGTATTTATAAAAATGAAAGTGCTATTGCTAACGATTTACACTACTTACTGTAGAAAGGAGGATTTTAATTTTTATCAAAGGCTTGAACTGACACCATGTCTCTCTCCATACTCATCATTTTTCTCTTTATCGATTTCTTTTAAATCTTAGGAAAGATTATTTGCAGGAACCAACTACTCTCTATGCCTGCGAAATTAAGAGAGAACGAAAAAACTCGTTTTGATGTATTATTTCTGAATGACAAAGAGGCAAAGGAATCAAATGTTGTAAATTGCGTGACTTTTTTTATGGAAAAGTTGGTTGAGTAAAATATTCTTTGTTTTCCTCGCCCACAGTTCTTTTGACTGCTCAGCGAATTGAACTTTTAATACAAGCTTCAGATTTCCCTAACAATCCATTTCTCGTTCTTTGAAATCCTGCAGTCAGAATAGATCTCGCAATACAGGAAACGCCTATTGAAATTCTTCTTTCATTAATGCAGAAGCAAAAATGTGAACAATGACATTTGTGAGGGGAATTTTGACACCAAAATAATCTGTTCCTTTTCTGACAAAGGTAGGTCTTCCACGCTGAATAAAACATAACTGTTTTAAAATTATACCTGGATCCAAAAAAGGGTAAATGTCTGAAAACTTGAAGTTTAATCAAAAGCGCCGCGTGCTGGGGAGCATAAAACGGATTTTCCGGATTCCTTCTTAGTGTTTTAGGGTGTAAAAACGCAGTCAGTACAGCTGCTGTTCCTACTAACTACATTTGATATCTCAGCAAAACTTCTCCCCTCAGAATTCCTATTTAAGATGAGAATTTCTGAGAAGATTTAGTATAGATCATTTTTTGCCCTGTAGACCCTGGGTATATGCATTGGCTTTTTCCATAAGACTTCCATAACGTCATTTCGACTATGCGTTCATGCCTGAAGATTGTGATCGGTATCAAGTATAAAAATGCCTTTTTAATCGCACTGAAGGGCATGTAGTGGCTAAGACCACAGGTTTCAGAGATTGAGAGTGGTGCGTTCACATCACACACTTCTGTCCCTTAATGCCAGGGCACTTCAGGAAATGATTTCACCTCACCATGGCGAGTGATTTCCTCAATGGTAATAAAGGGACAGTATAACCGACATTCCTTGTTAAATGATTATGAAGTGAAAAGTAGGCAATACATTCAAAGTGTGTCGGAGAAAGCACGGCGCTTGGAATTTCGTTCGTAACAGTCATCCATGACGGGAGCAAGAGCAGTGCTTGTATCCATGGCACCCATTGTGTGAGGTTGTCAAATGCCATGATTCCGAGCCCGGCGCCAAAGATTAAAGGGGAGTGGGGACTGCTGCGTCTCGCTGCACAAGTGCCCAGAGAGCGTCAGGCTGCATGCCACTCTAAGATTCTTTTAAGGAAAAAGAGGTATTTAAACATTTTTCCGAACATTCACAAAAAAGGCGTTTTCTCCAAAAAAGAAGTATAAAGTAATTTAAAAATTGTTTTAGAAGTTTTATTTTGCTAGGACGCTACTCCTATGGCTGGAGATGCTACTTGGGACTCTAAAGAAGGTCACGGAGCAGTGTATTCGTTTTGAGTTTCTTCCGGAGAGATACCAGCTCTCGATGATTACCTACGCACTAAGCAGGCTTAGTCCTAGAATACACTAGCTTCATGCTAGTGTATGTGTTTCCATAAACCACTATTTTACTCTCTCTCACTATAGTATTTATAAAAATGAAAGTGCTATTGCTAACGATTTACACTACTTACTGTAGAAAGGAGGATTTTAATTTTTATCAAAGGCTTGAACTGACACCATGTCTCTCTCCATACTCATCATTTTTCTCTTTATCGATTTCTTTTAAATCTTAGGAAAGATTATTTGCAGGAACCAACTACTCTCTATGCCTGCGAAATTAAGAGAGAACGAAAAAACTCGTTTTGATGTATTATTTCTGAATGACAAAGAGGCAAAGGAATCAAATGTTGTAAATTGCGTGACTTTTTTTATGGAAAAGTTGGTTGAGTAAAATATTCTTTGTTTTCCTCGCCCACAGTTCTTTTGACTGCTCAGCGAATTGAACTTTTAATACAAGCTTCAGATTTCCCTAACAATCCATTTCTCGTTCTTTGAAATCCTGCAGTCAGAATAGATCTCGCAATACAGGAAACGCCTATTGAAATTCTTCTTTCATTAATGCAGAAGCAAAAATGTGAACAATGACATTTGTGAGGGGAATTTTGACACCAAAATAATCTGTTCCTTTTCTGACAAAGGTAGGTCTTCCACGCTGAATAAAACATAACTGTTTTAAAATTATACCTGGATCCAAAAAAGGGTAAATGTCTGAAAACTTGAAGTTTAATCAAAAGCGCCGCGTGCTGGGGAGCATAAAACGGATTTTCCGGATTCCTTCTTAGTGTTTTAGGGTGTAAAAACGCAGTCAGTACAGCTGCTGTTCCTACTAACTACATTTGATATCTCAGCAAAACTTCTCCCCTCAGAATTCCTATTTAAGATGAGAATTTCTGAGAAGATTTAGTATAGATCATTTTTTGCCCTGTAGACCCTGGGTATATGCATTGGCTTTTTCCATAAGACTTCCATAACGTCATTTCGACTATGCGTTCATGCCTGAAGATTGTGATCGGTATCAAGTATAAAAATGCCTTTTTAATCGCACTGAAGGGCATGTAGTGGCTAAGACCACAGGTTTCAGAGATTGAGAGTGGTGCGTTCACATCACACACTTCTGTCCCTTAATGCCAGGGCACTTCAGGAAATGATTTCACCTCACCATGGCGAGTGATTTCCTCAATGGTAATAAAGGGACAGTATAACCGACATTCCTTGTTAAATGATTATGAAGTGAAAAGTAGACAATACATTCAAAGTGTGTCGGAGAAAGCACGGCGCTTGGAATTTCGTTCGTAACAGTCATCCATGACGGGAGCAAGAGCAGTGCTTGTATCCATGGCACCCATTGTGTGAGGTTGTCAAATGCCATGATTCCGAGCCCGGCGCCAAAGATTAAAGGGGAGTGGGGACTGCTGCGTCTCGCTGCACAAGTGCCCAGAGAGCGTCAGGCTGCATGCCACTCTAAGATTCTTTTAAGGAAAAAGAGGTATTTAAACATTTTTCCGAACATTCACAAAAAAGGCGTTTTCTCCAAAAAAGAAGTATAAAGTAATTTAAAAATTGTTTTAGAAGTTTTATTTTGCTAGGACGCTACTCCTATGGCTGGAGATGCTACTTGGGACTCTAAAGAAGGTCACGGAGCAGTGTATTCGTTTTGAGTTTCTTCCGGAGAGATACCAGCTCTCGATGATTACCTACGCACTAAGCAGGCTTAGTCCTAGAATACACTAGCTTCATGCTAGTGTATGTGTTTCCATAAACCACTATTTTACTCTCTCTCACTATAGTATTTATAAAAATGAAAGTGCTATTGCTAACGATTTACACTACTTACTGTAGAAAGGAGGATTTTAATTTTTATCAAAGGCTTGAACTGACACCATGTCTCTCTCCATACTCATCATTTTTCTCTTTATCGATTTCTTTTAAATCTTAGGAAAGATTATTTGCAGGAACCAACTACTCTCTATGCCTGCGAAATTAAGAGAGAACGAAAAAACTCGTTTTGATGTATTATTTCTGAATGACAAAGAGGCAAAGGAATCAAATGTTGTAAATTGCGTGACTTTTTTTATGGAAAAGTTGGTTGAGTAAAATATTCTTTGTTTTCCTCGCCCACAGTTCTTTTGACTGCTCAGCGAATTGAACTTTTAATACAAGCTTCAGATTTCCCTAACAATCCATTTCTCGTTCTTTGAAATCCTGCAGTCAGAATAGATCTCGCAATACAGGAAACGCCTATTGAAATTCTTCTTTCATTAATGCAGAAGCAAAAATGTGAACAATGACATTTGTGAGGGGAATTTTGACACCAAAATAATCTGTTCCTTTTCTGACAAAGGTAGGTCTTCCACGCTGAATAAAACATAACTGTTTTAAAATTATACCTGGATCAAAAAAAGGGTAAATGTCTGAAAACTTGAAGTTTAATCAAAAGCGCCGCGTGCTGGGGAGCATAAAACGGATTTTCCGGATTCCTTCTTAGTGTTTTAGGGTGTAAAAACGCAGTCAGTACAGCTGCTGTTCCTACTAACTACATTTGATATCTCAGCAAAACTTCTCCCCTCAGAATTCCTATTTAAGATGAGAATTTCTGAGAAGATTTAGTATAGATCATTTTTTGCCCTGTAGACCCTGGGTATATGCATTGGCTTTTTCCATAAGACTTCCATAACGTCATTTCGACTATGCGTTCATGCCTGAAGATTGTGATCGGTATCAAGTATAAAAATGCCTTTTTAATCGCACTGAAGGGCATGTAGTGGCTAAGACCACAGGTTTCAGAGATTGAGAGTGGTGCGTTCACATCACACACTTCTGTCCCTTAATGCCAGGGCACTTCAGGAAATGATTTCACCTCACCATGGCGAGTGATTTCCTCAATGGTAATAAAGGGACAGTATAACCGACATTCCTTGTTAAATGATTATGAAGTGAAAAGTAGACAATACATTCAAAGTGTGTCGGAGAAAGCACGGCGCTTGGAATTTCGTTCGTAACAGTCATCCATGACGGGAGCAAGAGCAGTGCTTGTATCCATGGCACCCATTGTGTGAGGTTGTCAAATGCCATGATTCCGAGCCCGGCGCCAAAGATTAAAGGGGAGTGGGGACTGCTGCGTCTCGCTGCACAAGTGCCCAGAGAGCGTCAGGCTGCATGCCACTCTAAGATTCTTTTAAGGAAAAAGAGGTATTTAAACATTTTTCCGAACATTCACAAAAAAGGCGTTTTCTCCAAAAAAGAAGTATAAAGTAATTTAAAAATTGTTTTAGAAGTTTTATTTTGCTAGGACGCTACTCCTATGGCTGGAGATGCTACTTGGGACTCTAAAGAAGGTCACGGAGCAGTGTATTCGTTTTGAGTTTCTTCCGGAGAGATACCAGCTCTCGATGATTACCTACGCACTAAGCAGGCTTAGTCCTAGAATACACTAGCTTCATGCTAGTGTATGTGTTTCCATAAACCACTATTTTACTCTCTCTCACTATAGTATTTATAAAAATGAAAGTGCTATTGCTAACGATTTACACTACTTACTGTAGAAAGGAGGATTTTAATTTTTATCAAAGGCTTGAACTGACACCATGTCTCTCTCCATACTCATCATTTTTCTCTTTATCGATTTCTTTTAAATCTTAGGAAAGATTATTTGCAGGAACCAACTACTCTCTATGCCTGCGAAATTAAGAGAGAACGAAAAAACTCGTTTTGATGTATTATTTCTGAATGACAAAGAGGCAAAGGAATCAAATGTTGTAAATTGCGTGACTTTTTTTATGGAAAAGTTGGTTGAGTAAAATATTCTTTGTTTTCCTCGCCCACAGTTCTTTTGACTGCTCAGCGAATTGAACTTTTAATACAAGCTTCAGATTTCCCTAACAATCCATTTCTCGTTCTTTGAAATCCTGCAGTCAGAATAGATCTCGCAATACAGGAAACGCCTATTGAAATTCTTCTTTCATTAATGCAGAAGCAAAAATGTGAACAATGACATTTGTGAGGGGAATTTTGACACCAAAATA
The DNA here is from genome assembly GCF_030020395.1 of Manis pentadactyla. NCBI lineage: Eukaryota > Metazoa > Chordata > Mammalia > Pholidota > Manidae > Manis > Manis pentadactyla. The sequence continues at coordinate 99,339 of NW_026644695.1, read as the reverse complement.
ATCTGTTCCTTTTCTGACAAAGGTAGGTCTTCCACGCTGAATAAAACATAACTGTTTTAAAATTATACCTGGATCAAAAAAAGGGTAAATGTCTGAAAACTTGAAGTTTAATCGAAAGCGCCGCGTGCTGGGGAGCATAAAACGGATTTTCCGGATTCCTTCTTAGTGTTTTAGGGTGTAAAAACGCAGTCAGTACAGCTGCTGTTCCTACTAACTACATTTGATATCTCAGCAAAACTTCTCCCCTCAGAATTCCTATTTAAGATGAGAATTTCTGAGAAGATTTAGTATAGATCATTTTTTGCCCTGTAGACCCTGGGTATATGCATTGGCTTTTTCCATAAGACTTCCATAACGTCATTTCGACTATGCGTTCATGCCTGAAGATTGTGATCGGTATCAAGTATAAAAATGCCTTTTTAATCGCACTGAAGGGCATGTAGTGGCTAAGACCACAGGTTTCAGAGATTGAGAGTGGTGCGTTCACATCACACACTTCTGTCCCTTAATGCCAGGGCACTTCAGGAAATGATTTCACCTCACCATGGCGAGTGATTTCCTCAATGGTAATAAAGGGACAGTATAACCGACATTCCTTGTTAAATGATTATGAAGTGAAAAGTAGACAATACATTCAAAGTGTGTCGGAAAAAGCACGGCGCTTGGAATTTCGTTCGTAACAGTCATCCATGACGGGAGCAAGAGCAGTGCTTGTATCCATGGCACCCATTGTGTGAGGTTGTCAAATGCCATGATTCCGAGCCCGGCGCCAAAGATTAAAGGGGAGTGGGGACTGCTGCGTCTCGCTGCACAAGTGCCCAGAGAGCGTCAGGCTGCATGCCACTCTAAGATTCTTTTAAGGAAAAAGAGGTATTTAAACATTTTTCCGAACATTCACAAAAAAGGCGTTTTCTCCAAAAAAGAAGTATAAAGTAATTTAAAAATTGTTTTAGAAGTTTTATTTTCCTAGGACGCTACTCCTATGGCTGGAGATGCTACTTGGGACTCTAAAGAAGGTCACGGAGCAGTGTATTCGTTTTGAGTTTCTTCCGGAGAGATACCAGCTCTCGATGATTACCTACGCACTAAGCAGGCTTAGTCCTAGAATACACTAGCTTCATGCTAGTGTATGTGTTTCCATAAACCACTATTTTACTCTCTCTCACTATAGTATTTATAAAAATGAAAGTGCTATTGCTAACGATTTACACTACTTACTGTAGAAAGGAGGATTTTAATTTTTATCAAAGGCTTGAACTGACACCATGTCTCTCTCCATACTCATCATTTTTCTCTTTATCGATTTCTTTTAAATCTTAGGAAAGATTATTTGCAGGAACCAACTACTCTCTATGCCTGCGAAATTAAGAGAGAACGAAAAAACTCGTTTTGATGTATTATTTCTGAATGACAAAGAGGCAAAGGAATCAAATGTTGTAAATTGCGTGACTTTTTTTATGGAAAAGTTGGTTGAGTAAAATATTCTTTGTTTTCCTCGCCCACAGTTCTTTTGACTGCTCAGCGAATTGAACTTTTAATACAAGCTTCAGATTTCCCTAACAATCCATTTCTCGTTCTTTGAAATCCTGCAGTCAGAATAGATCTCGCAATACAGGAAACGCCTATTGAAATTCTTCTTTCATTAATGCAGAAGCAAAAATGTGAACAATGACATTTGTGAGGGGAATTTTGACACCAAAATAATCTGTTCCTTTTCTGACAAAGGTAGGTCTTCCACGCTGAATAAAACATAACTGTTTTAAAATTATACCTGGATCAAAAATAGGGTAAATGTCTGAAAACTTGAAGTTTAATCAAAAGCGCCGCGTGCTGGGGAGCATAAAACGGATTTTCCGGATTCCTTCTTAGTGTTTTAGGGTGTAAAAACGCAGTCAGTACAGCTGCTGTTCCTACTAACTACATTTGATATCTCAGCAAAACTTCTCCCCTCAGAATTCCTATTTAAGATGAGAATTTCTGAGAAGATTTAGTATAGATCATTTTTTGCCCTGTAGACCCTGGGTATATGCATTGGCTTTTTCCATAAGACTTCCATAACGTCATTTCGACTATGCGTTCATGCCTGAAGATTGTGATCGGTATCAAGTATAAAAATGCCTTTTTAATCGCACTGAAGGGCATGTAGTGGCTAAGACCACAGGTTTCAGAGATTGAGAGTGGTGCGTTCACATCACACACTTCTGTCCCTTAATGCCAGGGCACTTCAGGAAATGATTTCACCTCACCATGGCGAGTGATTTCCTCAATGGTAATAAAGGGACAGTATAACCGACATTCCTTGTTAAATGATTATGAAGTGAAAAGTAGACAATACATTCAAAGTGTGTCGGAAAAAGCACGGCGCTTGGAATTTCGTTCGTAACAGTCATCCATGACGGGAGCAAGAGCAGTGCTTGTATCCATGGCACCCATTGTGTGAGGTTGTCAAATGCCATGATTCCGAGCCCGGCGCCAAAGATTAAAGGGGAGTGGGGACTGCTGCGTCTCGCTGCACAAGTGCCCAGAGAGCGTCAGGCTGCATGCCACTCTAAGATTCTTTTAAGGAAAAAGAGGTATTTAAACATTTTTCCGAACATTCACAAAAAAGGCGTTTTCTCCAAAAAAGAAGTATAAAGTAATTTAAAAATTGTTTTAGAAGTTTTATTTTCCTAGGACGCTACTCCTATGGCTGGAGATGCTACTTGGGACTCTAAAGAAGGTCACGGAGCAGTGTATTCGTTTTGAGTTTCTTCCGGAGAGATACCAGCTCTCGATGATTACCTACGCACTAAGCAGGCTTAGTCCTAGAATACACTAGCTTCATGCTAGTGTATGTGTTTCCATAAACCACTATTTTACTCTCTCTCACAATAGTATTTATAAAAATGAAAGTGCTATTGCTAACGATTTACACTACTTACTGTAGAAAGGAGGATTTTAATTTTTATCAAAGGCTTGAACTGACACCATGTCTCTCTCCATACTCATCATTTTTCTCTTTATCGATTTCTTTTAAATCTTAGGAAAGATTATTTGCAGGAACCAACTACTCTCTATGCCTGCGAAATTAAGAGAGAACGAAAAAACTCGTTTTGATGTATTATTTCTGAATGACAAAGAGGCAAAGGAATCAAATGTTGTAAATTGCGTGACTTTTTTTATGGAAAAGTTGGTTGAGTAAAATATTCTTTGTTTTCCTCGCCCACAGTTCTTTTGACTGCTCAGCGAATTGAACTTTTAATACAAGCTTCAGATTTCCCTAACAATCCATTTCTCGTTCTTTGAAATCCTGCAGTCAGAATAGATCTCGCAATACAGGAAACGCCTATTGAAATTCTTCTTTCATTAATGCAGAAGCAAAAATGTGAACAATGACATTTGTGAGGGGAATTTTGACACCAAAATAATCTGTTCCTTTTCTGACAAAGGTAGGTCTTCCACGCTGAATAAAACATAACTGTTTTAAAATTATACCTGGATCAAAAAAAGGGTAAATGTCTGAAAACTTGAAGTTTAATCGAAAGCGCCGCGTGCTGGGGAGCATAAAACGGATTTTCCGGATTCCTTCTTAGTGTTTTAGGGTGTAAAAACGCAGTCAGTACAGCTGCTGTTCCTACTAACTACATTTGATATCTCAGCAAAACTTCTCCCCTCAGAATTCCTATTTAAGATGAGAATTTCTGAGAAGATTTAGTATAGATCATTTTTTGCCCTGTAGACCCTGGGTATATGCATTGGCTTTTTCCATAAGACTTCCATAACGTCATTTCGACTATGCGTTCATGCCTGAAGATTGTGATCGGTATCAAGTATAAAAATGCCTTTTTAATCGCACTGAAGGGCATGTAGTGGCTAAGACCACAGGTTTCAGAGATTGAGAGTGGTGCGTTCACATCACACACTTCTGTCCCTTAATGCCAGGGCACTTCAGGAAATGATTTCACCTCACCATGGCGAGTGATTTCCTCAATGGTAATAAAGGGACAGTATAACCGACATTCCTTGTTAAATGATTATGAAGTGAAAAGTAGACAATACATTCAAAGTGTGTCGGAAAAAGCACGGCGCTTGGAATTTCGTTCGTAACAGTCATCCATGACGGGAGCAAGAGCAGTGCTTGTATCCATGGCACCCATTGTGTGAGGTTGTCAAATGCCATGATTCCGAGCCCGGCGCCAAAGATTAAAGGGGAGTGGGGACTGCTGCGTCTCGCTGCACAAGTGCCCAGAGAGCGTCAGGCTGCATGCCACTCTAAGATTCTTTTAAGGAAAAAGAGGTATTTAAACATTTTTCCGAACATTCACAAAAAAGGCGTTTTCTCCAAAAAAGAAGTATAAAGTAATTTAAAAATTGTTTTAGAAGTTTTATTTTGCTAGGACGCTACTCCTATGGCTGGAGATGCTACTTGGGACTCTAAAGAAGGTCACGGAGCAGTGTATTCGTTTTGAGTTTCTTCCGGAGAGATACCAGCTCTCGATGATTACCTACGCACTAAGCAGGCTTAGTCCTAGAATACACTAGCTTCATGCTAGTGTATGTGTTTCCATAAACCACTATTTTACTCTCTCTCACTATAGTATTTATAAAAATGAAAGTGCTATTGCTAACGATTTACACTACTTACTGTAGAAAGGAGGATTTTAATTTTTATCAAAGGCTTGAACTGACACCATGTCTCTCTCCATACTCATCATTTTTCTCTTTATCGATTTCTTTTAAATCTTAGGAAAGATTATTTGCAGGAACCAACTACTCTCTATGCCTGCGAAATTAAGAGAGAACGAAAAAACTCGTTTTGATGTATTATTTCTGAATGACAAAGAGGCAAAGGAATCAAATGTTGTAAATTGCGTGACTTTTTTTATGGAAAAGTTGGTTGAGTAAAATATTCTTTGTTTTCCTCGCCCACAGTTCTTTTGACTGCTCAGCGAATTGAACTTTTAATACAAGCTTCAGATTTCCCTAACAATCCATTTCTCGTTCTTTGAAATCCTGCAGTCAGAATAGATCTCGCAATACAGGAAACGCCTATTGAAATTCTTCTTTCATTAATGCAGAAGCAAAAATGTGAACAATGACATTTGTGAGGGGAATTTTGACACCAAAATAATCTGTTCCTTTTCTGACAAAGGTAGGTCTTCCACGCTGAATAAAACATAACTGTTTTAAAATTATACCTGGATCAAAAAAAGGGTAAATGTCTGAAAACTTGAAGTTTAATCAAAAGCGCCGCGTGCTGGGGAGCATAAAACGGATTTTCCGGATTCCTTCTTAGTGTTTTAGGGTGTAAAAACGCAGTCAGTACAGCTGCTGTTCCTACTAACTACATTTGATATCTCAGCAAAACTTCTCCCCTCAGAATTCCTATTTAAGATGAGAATTTCTGAGAAGATTTAGTATAGATCATTTTTTGCCCTGTAGACCCTGGGTATATGCATTGGCTTTTTCCATAAGACTTCCATAACGTCATTTCGACTATGCGTTCATGCCTGAAGATTGTGATCGGTATCAAGTATAAAAATGCCTTTTTAATCGCACTGAAGGGCATGTAGTGGCTAAGACCACAGGTTTCAGAGATTGAGAGTGGTGCGTTCACATCACACACTTCTGTCCCTTAATGCCAGGGCACTTCAGGAAATGATTTCACCTCACCATGGCGAGTGATTTCCTCAATGGTAATAAAGGGACAGTATAACCGACATTCCTTGTTAAATGATTATGAAGTGAAAAGTAGACAATACATTCAAAGTGTGTCGGAGAAAGCACGGCGCTTGGAATTTCGTTCGTAACAGTCATCCATGACGGGAGCAAGAGCAGTGCTTGTATCCATGGCACCCATTGTGTGAGGTTGTCAAATGCCATGATTCCGAGCCCGGCGCCAAAGATTAAAGGGGAGTGGGGACTGCTGCGTCTCGCTGCACAAGTGCCCAGAGAGCGTCAGGCTGCATGCCACTCTAAGATTCTTTTAAGGAAAAAGAGGTATTTAAACATTTTTCCGAACATTCACAAAAAAGGCGTTTTCTCCAAAAAAGAAGTATAAAGTAATTTAAAAATTGTTTTAGAAGTTTTATTTTGCTAGGACGCTACTCCTATGGCTGGAGATGCTACTTGGGACTCTAAAGAAGGTCACGGAGCAGTGTATTCGTTTTGAGTTTCTTCCGGAGAGATACCAGCTCTCGATGATTACCTACGCACTAAGCAGGCTTAGTCCTAGAATACACTAGCTTCATGCTAGTGTATGTGTTTCCATAAACCACTATTTTACTCTCTCTCACTATAGTATTTATAAAAATGAAAGTGCTATTGCTAACGATTTACACTACTTACTGTAGAAAGGAGGATTTTAATTTTTATCAAAGGCTTGAACTGACACCATGTCTCTCTCCATACTCATCATTTTTCTCTTTATCGATTTCTTTTAAATCTTAGGAAAGATTATTTGCAGGAACCAACTACTCTCTATGCCTGCGAAATTAAGAGAGAACGAAAAAACTCGTTTTGATGTATTATTTCTGAATGACAAAGAGGCAAAGGAATCAAATGTTGTAAATTGCGTGACTTTTTTTATGGAAAAGTTGGTTGAGTAAAATATTCTTTGTTTTCCTCGCCCACAGTTCTTTTGACTGCTCAGCGAATTGAACTTTTAATACAAGCTTCAGATTTCCCTAACAATCCATTTCTCGTTCTTTGAAATCCTGCAGTCAGAATAGATCTCGCAATACAGGAAACGCCTATTGAAATTCTTCTTTCATTAATGCAGAAGCAAAAATGTGAACAATGACATTTGTGAGGGGAATTTTGACACCAAAATAATCTGTTCCTTTTCTGACAAAGGTAGGTCTTCCACGCTGAATAAAACATAACTGTTTTAAAATTATACCTGGATCAAAAATAGGGTAAATGTCTGAAAACTTGAAGTTTAATCAAAAGCGCCGCGTGCTGGGGAGCATAAAACGGATTTTCCGGATTCCTTCTTAGTGTTTTAGGGTGTAAAAACGCAGTCAGTACAGCTGCTGTTCCTACTAACTACATTTGATATCTCAGCAAAACTTCTCCCCTCAGAATTCCTATTTAAGATGAGAATTTCTGAGAAGATTTAGTATAGATCATTTTTTGCCCTGTAGACCCTGGGTATATGCATTGGCTTTTTCCATAAGACTTCCATAACGTCATTTCGACTATGCGTTCATGCCTGAAGATTGTGATCGGTATCAAGTATAAAAATGCCTTTTTAATCGCACTGAAGGGCATGTAGTGGCTAAGACCACAGGTTTCAGAGATTGAGAGTGGTGCGTTCACATCACACACTTCTGTCCCTTAATGCCAGGGCACTTCAGGAAATGATTTCACCTCACCATGGCGAGTGATTTCCTCAATGGTAATAAAGGGACAGTATAACCGACATTCCTTGTTAAATGATTATGAAGTGAAAAGTAGACAATACATTCAAAGTGTGTCGGAAAAAGCACGGCGCTTGGAATTTCGTTCGTAACAGTCATCCATGACGGGAGCAAGAGCAGTGCTTGTATCCATGGCACCCATTGTGTGAGGTTGTCAAATGCCATGATTCCGAGCCCGGCGCCAAAGATTAAAGGGGAGTGGGGACTGCTGCGTCTCGCTGCACAAGTGCCCAGAGAGCGTCAGGCTGCATGCCACTCTAAGATTCTTTTAAGGAAAAAGAGGTATTTAAACATTTTTCCGAACATTCACAAAAAAGGCGTTTTCTCCAAAAAAGAAGTATAAAGTAATTTAAAAATTGTTTTAGAAGTTTTATTTTGCTAGGACGCTACTCCTATGGCTGGAGATGCTACTTGGGACTCTAAAGAAGGTCACGGAGCAGTGTATTCGTTTTGAGTTTCTTCCGGAGAGATACCAGCTCTCGATGATTACCTACGCACTAAGCAGGCTTAGTCCTAGAATACACTAGCTTCATGCTAGTGTATGTGTTTCCATAAACCACTATTTTACTCTCTCTCACTATAGTATTTATAAAAATGAAAGTGCTATTGCTAACGATTTACACTACTTACTGTAGAAAGGAGGATTTTAATTTTTATCAAAGGCTTGAACTGACACCATGTCTCTCTCCATACTCATCATTTTTCTCTTTATCGATTTCTTTTAAATCTTAGGAAAGATTATTTGCAGGAACCAACTACTCTCTATGCCTGCGAAATTAAGAGAGAACGAAAAAACTCGTTTTGATGTATTATTTCTGAATGACAAAGAGGCAAAGGAATCAAATGTTGTAAATTGCGTGACTTTTTTTATGGAAAAGTTGGTTGAGTAAAATATTCTTTGTTTTCCTCGCCCACAGTTCTTTTGACTGCTCAGCGAATTGAACTTTTAATACAAGCTTCAGATTTCCCTAACAATCCATTTCTCGTTCTTTGAAATCCTGCAGTCAGAATAGATCTCGCAATACAGGAAACGCCTATTGAAATTCTTCTTTCATTAATGCAGAAGCAAAAATGTGAACAATGACATTTGTGAGGGGAATTTTGACACCAAAATAATCTGTTCCTTTTCTGACAAAGGTAGGTCTTCCACGCTGAATAAAACATAACTGTTTTAAAATTATACCTGGATCCAAAAAAGGGTAAATGTCTGAAAACTTGAAGTTTAATCAAAAGCGCCGCGTGCTGGGGAGCATAAAACGGATTTTCCGGATTCCTTCTTAGTGTTTTAGGGTGTAAAAACGCAGTCAGTACAGCTGCTGTTCCTACTAACTACATTTGATATCTCAGCAAAACTTCTCCCCTCAGAATTCCTATTTAAGATGAGAATTTCTGAGAAGATTTAGTATAGATCATTTTTTGCCCTGTAGACCCTGGGTATATGCATTGGCTTTTTCCATAAGACTTCCATAACGTCATTTCGACTATGCGTTCATGCCTGAAGATTGTGATCGGTATCAAGTATAAAAATGCCTTTTTAATCGCACTGAAGGGCATGTAGTGGCTAAGACCACAGGTTTCAGAGATTGAGAGTGGTGCGTTCACATCACACACTTCTGTCCCTTAATGCCAGGGCACTTCAGGAAATGATTTCACCTCACCATGGCGAGTGATTTCCTCAATGGTAATAAAGGGACAGTATAACCGACATTCCTTGTTAAATGATTATGAAGTGAAAAGTAGACAATACATTCAAAGTGTGTCGGAGAAAGCACGGCGCTTGGAATTTCGTTCGTAACAGTCATCCATGACGGGAGCAAGAGCAGTGCTTGTATCCATGGCACCCATTGTGTGAGGTTGTCAAATGCCATGATTCCGAGCCCGGCGCCAAAGATTAAAGGGGAGTGGGGACTGCTGCGTCTCGCTGCACAAGTGCCCAGAGAGCGTCAGGCTGCATGCCACTCTAAGATTCTTTTAAGGAAAAAGAGGTATTTAAACATTTTTCCGAACATTCACAAAAAAGGCGTTTTCTCCAAAAAAGAAGTATAAAGTAATTTAAAAATTGTTTTAGAAGTTTTATTTTGCTAGGACGCTACTCCTATGGCTGGAGATGCTACTTGGGACTCTAAAGAAGGTCACGGAGCAGTGTATTCGTTTTGAGTTTCTTCCGGAGAGATACCAGCTCTCGATGATTACCTACGCACTAAGCAGGCTTAGTCCTAGAATACACTAGCTTCATGCTAGTGTATGTGTTTCCATAAACCACTATTTTACTCTCTCTCACTATAGTATTTATAAAAATGAAAGTGTTATTGCTAACGATTTACACTACTTACTGTAGAAAGGAGGATTTTAATTTTTATCAAAGGCTTGAACTGACACCATGTCTCTCTCCATACTCATCATTTTTCTCTTTATCGATTTCTTTTAAATCTTAGGAAAGATTATTTGCAGGAACCAACTACTCTCTATGCCTGCGAAATTAAGAGAGAACGAAAAAACTCGTTTTGATGTATTATTTCTGAATGACAAAGAGGCAAAGGAATCAAATGTTGTAAATTGCGTGACTTTTTTTATGGAAAAGTTGGTTGAGTAAAATATTCTTTGTTTTCCTCGCCCACAGTTCTTTTGACTGCTCAGCGAATTGAACTTTTAATACAAGCTTCAGATTTCCCTAACAATCCATTTCTCGTTCTTTGAAATCCTGCAGTCAGAATAGATCTCGCAATACAGGAAACGCCTATTGAAATTCTTCTTTCATTAATGCAGAAGCAAAAATGTGAACAATGACATTTGTGAGGGGAATTTTGACACCAAAATAATCTGTTCCTTTTCTGACAAAGGTAGGTCTTCCACGCTGAATAAAACATAACTGTTTTAAAATTATACCTGGATCAAAAAAAGGGTAAATGTCTGAAAACTTGAAGTTTAATCAAAAGCGCCGCGTGCTGGGGAGCATAAAACGGATTTTCCGGATTCCTTCTTAGTGTTTTAGGGTGTAAAAACGCAGTCAGTACAGCTGCTGTTCCTACTAACTACATTTGATATCTCAGCAAAACTTCTCCCCTCAGAATTCCTATTTAAGATGAGAATTTCTGAGAAGATTTAGTATAGATCATTTTTTGCCCTGTAGACCCTGGGTATATGCATTGGCTTTTTCCATAAGACTTCCATAACGTCATTTCGACTATGCGTTCATGCCTGAAGATTGTGATCGGTATCAAGTATAAAAATGCCTTTTTAATCGCACTGAAGGGCATGTAGTGGCTAAGACCACAGGTTTCAGAGATTGAGAGTGGTGCGTTCACATCACACACTTCTGTCCCTTAATGCCAGGGCACTTCAGGAAATGATTTCACCTCACCATGGCGAGTGATTTCCTCAATGGTAATAAAGGGACAGTATAACCGACATTCCTTGTTAAATGATTATGAAGTGAAAAGTAGACAATACATTCAAAGTGTGTCGGAGAAAGCACGGCGCTTGGAATTTCGTTCGTAACAGTCATCCATGACGGGAGCAAGAGCAGTGCTTGTATCCATGGCACCCATTGTGTGAGGTTGTCAAATGCCATGATTCCGAGCCCGGCGCCAAAGATTAAAGGGGAGTGGGGACTGCTGCGTCTCGCTGCACAAGTGCCCAGAGAGCGTCAGGCTGCATGCCACTCTAAGATTCTTTTAAGGAAAAAGAGGTATTTAAACATTTTTCCGAACATTCACAAAAAAGGCGTTTTCTCCAAAAAAGAAGTATAAAGTAATTTAAAAATTGTTTTAGAAGTTTTATTTTGCTAGGACGCTACTCCTATGGCTGGAGATGCTACTTGGGACTCTAAAGAAGGTCACGGAGCAGTGTATTCGTTTTGAGTTTCTTCCGGAGAGATACCAGCTCTCGATGATTACCTACGCACTAAGCAGGCTTAGTCCTAGAATACACTAGCTTCATGCTAGTGTATGTGTTTCCATAAACCACTATTTTACTCTCTCTCACTATAGTATTTATAAAAATGAAAGTGTTATTGCTAACGATTTACACTACTTACTGTAGAAAGGAGGATTTTAATTTTTATCAAAGGCTTGAACTGACACCATGTCTCTCTCCATACTCATCATTTTTCTCTTTATCGATTTCTTTTAAATCTTAGGAAAGATTATTTGCAGGAACCAACTACTCTCTATGCCTGCGAAATTAAGAGAGAACGAAAAAACTCGTTTTGATGTATTATTTCTGAATGACAAAGAGGCAAAGGAATCAAATGTTGTAAATTGCGTGACTTTTTTTATGGAAAAGTTGGTTGAGTAAAATATTCTTTGTTTTCCTCGCCCACAGTTCTTTTGACTGCTCAGCGAATTGAACTTTTAATACAAGCTTCAGATTTCCCTAACAATCCATTTCTCGTTCTTTGAAATCCTGCAGTCAGAATAGATCTCGCAATACAGGAAACGCCTATTGAAATTCTTCTTTCATTAATGCAGAAGCAAAAATGTGAACAATGACATTTGTGAGGGGAATTTTGACACCAAAATAATCTGTTCCTTTTCTGACAAAGGTAGGTCTTCCACGCTGAATAAAACATAACTGTTTTAAAATTATACCTGGATCAAAAAAAGGGTAAATGTCTGAAAACTTGAAGTTTAATCGAAAGCGCCGCGTGCTGGGGAGCATAAAACGGATTTTCCGGATTCCTTCTTAGTGTTTTAGGGTGTAAAAACGCAGTCAGTACAGCTGCTGTTCCTACTAACTACATTTGATATCTCAGCAAAACTTCTCCCCTCAGAATTCCTATTTAAGATGAGAATTTCTGAGAAGATTTAGTATAGATCATTTTTTGCCCTGTAGACCCTGGGTATATGCATTGGCTTTTTCCATAAGACTTCCATAACGTCATTTCGACTATGCGTTCATGCCTGAAGATTGTGATCGGTATCAAGTATAAAAATGCCTTTTTAATCGCACTGAAGGGCATGTAGTGGCTAAGACCACAGGTTTCAGAGATTGAGAGTGGTGCGTTCACATCACACACTTCTGTCCCTTAATGCCAGGGCACTTCAGGAAATGATTTCACCTCACCATGGCGAGTGATTTCCTCAATGGTAATAAAGGGACAGTATAACCGACATTCCTTGTTAAATGATTATGAAGTGAAAAGTAGACAATACATTCAAAGTGTGTCGGAGAAAGCACGGCGCTTGGAATTTCGTTCGTAACAGTCATCCATGACGGGAGCAAGAGCAGTGCTTGTATCCATGGCACCCATTGTGTGAGGTTGTCAAATGCCATGATTCCGAGCCCGGCGCCAAAGATTAAAGGGGAGTGGGGACTGCTGCGTCTCGCTGCACAAGTGCCCAGAGAGCGTCAGGCTGCATGCCACTCTAAGATTCTTTTAAGGAAAAAGAGGTATTTAAACATTTTTCCGAACATTCACAAAAAAGGCGTTTTCTCCAAAAAAGAAGTATAAAGTAATTTAAAAATTGTTTTAGAAGTTTTATTTTCCTAGGACGCTACTCCTATGGCTGGAGATGCTACTTGGGACTCTAAAGAAGGTCACGGAGCAGTGTATTCGTTTTGAGTTTCTTCCGGAGAGATACCAGCTCTCGATGATTACCTACGCACTAAGCAGGCTTAGTCCTAGAATACACTAGCTTCATGCTAGTGTATGTGTTTCCATAAACCACTATTTTACTCTCTCTCACAATAGTATTTATAAAAATGAAAGTGCTATTGCTAACGATTTACACTACTTACTGTAGAAAGGAGGATTTTAATTTTTATCAAAGGCTTGAACTGACACCATGTCTCTCTCCATACTCATCATTTTTCTCTTTATCGATTTCTTTTAAATCTTAGGAAAGATTATTTGCAGGAACCAACTACTCTCTATGCCTGCGAAATTAAGAGAGAACGAAAAAACTCGTTTTGATGTATTATTTCTGAATGACAAAGAGGCAAAGGAATCAAATGTTGTAAATTGCGTGACTTTTTTTATGGAAAAGTTGGTTGAGTAAAATATTCTTTGTTTTCCTCGCCCACAGTTCTTTTGACTGCTCAGCGAATTGAACTTTTAATACAAGCTTCAGATTTCCCTAACAATCCATTTCTCGTTCTTTGAAATCCTGCAGTCAGAATAGATCTCGCAATACAGGAAACGCCTATTGAAATTCTTCTTTCATTAATGCAGAAGCAAAAATGTGAACAATGACATTTGTGAGGGGAATTTTGACACCAAAATAATCTGTTCCTTTTCTGACAAAGGTAGGTCTTCCACGCTGAATAAAACATAACTGTTTTAAAATTATACCTGGATCAAAAAAAGGGTAAATGTCTGAAAACTTGAAGTTTAATCGAAAGCGCCGCGTGCTGGGGAGCATAAAACGGATTTTCCGGATTCCTTCTTAGTGTTTTAGGGTGTAAAAACGCAGTCAGTACAGCTGCTGTTCCTACTAACTACATTTGATATCTCAGCAAAACTTCTCCCCTCAGAATTCCTATTTAAGATGAGAATTTCTGAGAAGATTTAGTATAGATCATTTTTTGCCCTGTAGACCCTGGGTATATGCATTGGCTTTTTCCATAAGACTTCCATAACGTCATTTCGACTATGCGTTCATGCCTGAAGATTGTGATCGGTATCAAGTATAAAAATGCCTTTTTAATCGCACTGAAGGGCATGTAGTGGCTAAGACCACAGGTTTCAGAGATTGAGAGTGGTGCGTTCACATCACACACTTCTGTCCCTTAATGCCAGGGCACTTCAGGAAATGATTTCACCTCACCATGGCGAGTGATTTCCTCAATGGTAATAAAGGGACAGTATAACCGACATTCCTTGTTAAATGATTATGAAGTGAAAAGTAGACAATACATTCAAAGTGTGTCGGAGAAAGCACGGCGCTTGGAATTTCGTTCGTAACAGTCATCCATGACGGGAGCAAGAGCAGTGCTTGTATCCATGGCACCCATTGTGTGAGGTTGTCAAATGCCATGATTCCGAGCCCGGCGCCAAAGATTAAAGGGGAGTGGGGACTGCTGCGTCTCGCTGCACAAGTGCCCAGAGAGCGTCAGGCTGCATGCCACTCTAAGATTCTTTTAAGGAAAAAGAGGTATTTAAACATTTTTCCGAACATTCACAAAAAAGGCGTTTTCTCCAAAAAAGAAGTATAAAGTAATTTAAAAATTGTTTTAGAAGTTTTATTTTGCTAGGACGCTACTCCTATGGCTGGAGATGCTACTTGGGACTCTAAAGAAGGTCACGGAGCAGTGTATTCGTTTTGAGTTTCTTCCGGAGAGATACCAGCTCTCGATGATTACCTACGCACTAAGCAGGCTTAGTCCTAGAATACACTAGCTTCATGCTAGTGTATGTGTTTCCATAAACCACTATTTTACTCTCTCTCACTATAGTATTTATAAAAATGAAAGTGCTATTGCTAACGATTTACACTACTTACTGTAGAAAGGAGGATTTTAATTTTTATCAAAGGCTTGAACTGACACCATGTCTCTCTCCATACTCATCATTTTTCTCTTTATCGATTTCTTTTAAATCTTAGGAAAGATTATTTGCAGGAACCAACTACTCTCTATGCCTGCGAAATTAAGAGAGAACGAAAAAACTCGTTTTGATGTATTATTTCTGAATGACAAAGAGGCAAAGGAATCAAATGTTGTAAATTGCGTGACTTTTTTTATGGAAAAGTTGGTTGAGTAAAATATTCTTTGTTTTCCTCGCCCACAGTTCTTTTGACTGCTCAGCGAATTGAACTTTTAATACAAGCTTCAGATTTCCCTAACAATCCATTTCTCGTTCTTTGAAATCCTGCAGTCAGAATAGATCTCGCAATACAGGAAACGCCTATTGAAATTCTTCTTTCATTAATGCAGAAGCAAAAATGTGAACAATGACATTTGTGAGGGGAATTTTGACACCAAAATAATCTGTTCCTTTTCTGACAAAGGTAGGTCTTCCACGCTGAATAAAACATAACTGTTTTAAAATTATACCTGGATCAAAAAAAGGGTAAATGTCTGAAAACTTGAAGTTTAATCGAAAGCGCCGCGTGCTGGGGAGCATAAAACGGATTTTCCGGATTCCTTCTTAGTGTTTTAGGGTGTAAAAACGCAGTCAGTACAGCTGCTGTTCCTACTAACTACATTTGATATCTCAGCAAAACTTCTCCCCTCAGAATTCCTATTTAAGATGAGAATTTCTGAGAAGATTTAGTATAGATCATTTTTTGCCCTGTAGACCCTGGGTATATGCATTGGCTTTTTCCATAAGACTTCCATAACGTCATTTCGACTATGCGTTCATGCCTGAAGATTGTGATCGGTATCAAGTATAAAAATGCCTTTTTAATCGCACTGAAGGGCATGTAGTGGCTAAGACCACAGGTTTCAGAGATTGAGAGTGGTGCGTTCACATCACACACTTCTGTCCCTTAATGCCAGGGCACTTCAGGAAATGATTTCACCTCACCATGGCGAGTGATTTCCTCAATGGTAATAAAGGGACAGTATAACCGACATTCCTTGTTAAATGATTATGAAGTGAAAAGTAGACAATACATTCAAAGTGTGTCGGAGAAAGCACGGCGCTTGGAATTTCGTTCGTAACAGTCATCCATGACGGGAGCAAGAGCAGTGCTTGTATCCATGGCACCCATTGTGTGAGGTTGTCAAATGCCATGATTCCGAGCCCGGCGCCAAAGATTAAAGGGGAGTGGGGACTGCTGCGTCTCGCTGCACAAGTGCCCAGAGAGCGTCAGGCTGCATGCCACTCTAAGATTCTTTTAAGGAAAAAGAGGTATTTAAACATTTTTCCGAACATTCACAAAAAAGGCGTTTTCTCCAAAAAAGAAGTATAAAGTAATTTAAAAATTGTTTTAGAAGTTTTATTTTCCTAGGACGCTACTCCTATGGCTGGAGATGCTACTTGGGACTCTAAAGAAGGTCACGGAGCAGTGTATTCGTTTTGAGTTTCTTCCGGAGAGATACCAGCTCTCGATGATTACCTACGCACTAAGCAGGCTTAGTCCTAGAATACACTAGCTTCATGCTAGTGTATGTGTTTCCATAAACCACTATTTTACTCTCTCTCACAATAGTATTTATAAAAATGAAAGTGCTATTGCTAACGATTTACACTACTTACTGTAGAAAGGAGGATTTTAATTTTTATCAAAGGCTTGAACTGACACCATGTCTCTCTCCATACTCATCATTTTTCTCTTTATCGATTTCTTTTAAATCTTAGGAAAGATTATTTGCAGGAACCAACTACTCTCTATGCCTGCGAAATTAAGAGAGAACGAAAAAACTCGTTTTGATGTATTATTTCTGAATGACAAAGAGGCAAAGGAATCAAATGTTGTAAATTGCGTGACTTTTTTTATGGAAAAGTTGGTTGAGTAAAATATTCTTTGTTTTCCTCGCCCACAGTTCTTTTGACTGCTCAGCGAATTGAACTTTTAATACAAGCTTCAGATTTCCCTAACAATCCATTTCTCGTTCTTTGAAATCCTGCAGTCAGAATAGATCTCGCAATACAGGAAACGCCTATTGAAATTCTTCTTTCATTAATGCAGAAGCAAAAATGTGAACAATGACATTTGTGAGGGGAATTTTGACACCAAAATAATCTGTTCCTTTTCTGACAAAGGTAGGTCTTCCACGCTGAATAAAACATAACTGTTTTAAAATTATACCTGGATCAAAAATAGGGTAAATGTCTGAAAACTTGAAGTTTAATCGAAAGCGCCGCGTGCTGGGGAGCATAAAACGGATTTTCCGGATTCCTTCTTAGTGTTTTAGGGTGTAAAAACGCAGTCAGTACAGCTGCTGTTCCTACTAACTACATTTGATATCTCAGCAAAACTTCTCCCCTCAGAATTCCTATTTAAGATGAGAATTTCTGAGAAGATTTAGTATAGATCATTTTTTGCCCTGTAGACCCTGGGTATATGCATTGGCTTTTTCCATAAGACTTCCATAACGTCATTTCGACTATGCGTTCATGCCTGAAGATTGTGATCGGTATCAAGTATAAAAATGCCTTTTTAATCGCACTGAAGGGCATGTAGTGGCTAAGACCACAGGTTTCAGAGATTGAGAGTGGTGCGTTCACATCACACACTTCTGTCCCTTAATGCCAGGGCACTTCAGGAAATGATTTCACCTCACCATGGCGAGTGATTTCCTCAATGGTAATAAAGGGACAGTATAACCGACATTCCTTGTTAAATGATTATGAAGTGAAAAGTAGACAATACATTCAAAGTGTGTCGGAGAAAGCACGGCGCTTGGAATTTCGTTCGTAACAGTCATCCATGACGGGAGCAAGAGCAGTGCTTGTATCCATGGCACCCATTGTGTGAGGTTGTCAAATGCCATGATTCCGAGCCCGGCGCCAAAGATTAAAGGGGAGTGGGGACTGCTGCGTCTCGCTGCACAAGTGCCCAGAGAGCGTCAGGCTGCATGCCACTCTAAGATTCTTTTAAGGAAAAAGAGGTATTTAAACATTTTTCCGAACATTCACAAAAAAGGCGTTTTCTCCAAAAAAGAAGTATAAAGTAATTTAAAAATTGTTTTAGAAGTTTTATTTTGCTAGGACGCTACTCCTATGGCTGGAGATGCTACTTGGGACTCTAAAGAAGGTCACGGAGCAGTGTATTCGTTTTGAGTTTCTTCCGGAGAGATACCAGCTCTCGATGATTACCTACGCACTAAGCAGGCTTAGTCCTAGAATACACTAGCTTCATGCTAGTGTATGTGTTTCCATAAACCACTATTTTACTCTCTCTCACTATAGTATTTATAAAAATGAAAGTGCTATTGCTAACGATTTACACTACTTACTGTAGAAAGGAGGATTTTAATTTTTATCAAAGGCTTGAACTGACACCATGTCTCTCTCCATACTCATCATTTTTCTCTTTATCGATTTCTTTTAAATCTTAGGAAAGATTATTTGCAGGAACCAACTACTCTCTATGCCTGCGAAATTAAGAGAGAACGAAAAAACTCGTTTTGATGTATTATTTCTGAATGACAAAGAGGCAAAGGAATCAAATGTTGTAAATTGCGTGACTTTTTTTATGGAAAAGTTGGTTGAGTAAAATATTCTTTGTTTTCCTCGCCCACAGTTCTTTTGACTGCTCAGCGAATTGAACTTTTAATACAAGCTTCAGATTTCCCTAACAATCCATTTCTCGTTCTTTGAAATCCTGCAGTCAGAATAGATCTCGCAATACAGGAAACGCCTATTGAAATTCTTCTTTCATTAATGCAGAAGCAAAAATGTGAACAATGACATTTGTGAGGGGAATTTTGACACCAAAATAATCTGTTCCTTTTCTGACAAAGGTAGGTCTTCCACGCTGAATAAAACATAACTGTTTTAAAATTATACCTGGATCAAAAAAAGGGTAAATGTCTGAAAACTTGAAGTTTAATCAAAAGCGCCGCGTGCTGGGGAGCATAAAACGGATTTTCCGGATTCCTTCTTAGTGTTTTAGGGTGTAAAAACGCAGTCAGTACAGCTGCTGTTCCTACTAACTACATTTGATATCTCAGCAAAACTTCTCCCCTCAGAATTCCTATTTAAGATGAGAATTTCTGAGAAGATTTAGTATAGATCATTTTTTGCCCTGTAGACCCTGGGTATATGCATTGGCTTTTTCCATAAGACTTCCATAACGTCATTTCGACTATGCGTTCATGCCTGAAGATTGTGATCGGTATCAAGTATAAAAATGCCTTTTTAATCGCACTGAAGGGCATGTAGTGGCTAAGACCACAGGTTTCAGAGATTGAGAGTGGTGCGTTCACATCACACACTTCTGTCCCTTAATGCCAGGGCACTTCAGGAAATGATTTCACCTCACCATGGCGAGTGATTTCCTCAATGGTAATAAAGGGACAGTATAACCGACATTCCTTGTTAAATGATTATGAAGTGAAAAGTAGACAATACATTCAAAGTGTGTCGGAGAAAGCACGGCGCTTGGAATTTCGTTCGTAACAGTCATCCATGACGGGAGCAAGAGCAGTGCTTGTATCCATGGCACCCATTGTGTGAGGTTGTCAAATGCCATGATTCCGAGCCCGGCGCCAAAGATTAAAGGGGAGTGGGGACTGCTGCGTCTCGCTGCACAAGTGCCCAGAGAGCGTCAGGCTGCATGCCACTCTAAGATTCTTTTAAGGAAAAAGAGGTATTTAAACATTTTTCCGAACATTCACAAAAAAGGCGTTTTCTCCAAAAAAGAAGTATAAAGTAATTTAAAAATTGTTTTAGAAGTTTTATTTTGCTAGGACGCTACTCCTATGGCTGGAGATGCTACTTGGGACTCTAAAGAAGGTCACGGAGCAGTGTATTCGTTTTGAGTTTCTTCCGGAGAGATACCAGCTCTCGATGATTACCTACGCACTAAGCAGGCTTAGTCCTAGAATACACTAGCTTCATGCTAGTGTATGTGTTTCCATAAACCACTATTTTACTCTCTCTCACTATAGTATTTATAAAAATGAAAGTGCTATTGCTAACGATTTACACTACTTACTGTAGAAAGGAGGATTTTAATTTTTATCAAAGGCTTGAACTGACACCATGTCTCTCTCCATACTCATCATTTTTCTCTTTATCGATTTCTTTTAAATCTTAGGAAAGATTATTTGCAGGAACCAACTACTCTCTATGCCTGCGAAATTAAGAGAGAACGAAAAAACTCGTTTTGATGTATTATTTCTGAATGACAAAGAGGCAAAGGAATCAAATGTTGTAAATTGCGTGACTTTTTTTATGGAAAAGTTGGTTGAGTAAAATATTCTTTGTTTTCCTCGCCCACAGTTCTTTTGACTGCTCAGCGAATTGAACTTTTAATACAAGCTTCAGATTTCCCTAACAATCCATTTCTCGTTCTTTGAAATCCTGCAGTCAGAATAGATCTCGCAATACAGGAAACGCCTATTGAAATTCTTCTTTCATTAATGCAGAAGCAAAAATGTGAACAATGACATTTGTGAGGGGAATTTTGACACCAAAATAATCTGTTCCTTTTCTGACAAAGGTAGGTCTTCCACGCTGAATAAAACATAACTGTTTTAAAATTATACCTGGATCAAAAAAAGGGTAAATGTCTGAAAACTTGAAGTTTAATCAAAAGCGCCGCGTGCTGGGGAGCATAAAACGGATTTTCCGGATTCCTTCTTAGTGTTTTAGGGTGTAAAAACGCAGTCAGTACAGCTGCTGTTCCTACTAACTACATTTGATATCTCAGCAAAACTTCTCCCCTCAGAATTCCTATTTAAGATGAGAATTTCTGAGAAGATTTAGTATAGATCATTTTTTGCCCTGTAGACCCTGGGTATATGCATTGGCTTTTTCCATAAGACTTCCATAACGTCATTTCGACTATGCGTTCATGCCTGAAGATTGTGATCGGTATCAAGTATAAAAATGCCTTTTTAATCGCACTGAAGGGCATGTAGTGGCTAAGACCACAGGTTTCAGAGATTGAGAGTGGTGCGTTCACATCACACACTTCTGTCCCTTAATGCCAGGGCACTTCAGGAAATGATTTCACCTCACCATGGCGAGTGATTTCCTCAATGGTAATAAAGGGACAGTATAACCGACATTCCTTGTTAAATGATTATGAAGTGAAAAGTAGACAATACATTCAAAGTGTGTCGGAGAAAGCACGGCGCTTGGAATTTCGTTCGTAACAGTCATCCATGACGGGAGCAAGAGCAGTGCTTGTATCCATGGCACCCATTGTGTGAGGTTGTCAAATGCCATGATTCCGAGCCCGGCGCCAAAGATTAAAGGGGAGTGGGGACTGCTGCGTCTCGCTGCACAAGTGCCCAGAGAGCGTCAGGCTGCATGCCACTCTAAGATTCTTTTAAGGAAAAAGAGGTATTTAAACATTTTTCCGAACATTCACAAAAAAGGCGTTTTCTCCAAAAAAGAAGTATAAAGTAATTTAAAAATTGTTTTAGAAGTTTTATTTTGCTAGGACGCTACTCCTATGGCTGGAGATGCTACTTGGGACTCTAAAGAAGGTCACGGAGCAGTGTATTCGTTTTGAGTTTCTTCCGGAGAGATACCAGCTCTCGATGATTACCTACGCACTAAGCAGGCTTAGTCCTAGAATACACTAGCTTCATGCTAGTGTATGTGTTTCCATAAACCACTATTTTACTCTCTCTCACTATAGTATTTATAAAAATGAAAGTGTTATTGCTAACGATTTACACTACTTACTGTAGAAAGGAGGATTTTAATTTTTATCAAAGGCTTGAACTGACACCATGTCTCTCTCCATACTCATCATTTTTCTCTTTATCGATTTCTTTTAAATCTTAGGAAAGATTATTTGCAGGAACCAACTACTCCCTATGCCTGCGAAATTAAGAGAGAACGAAAAAACTCGTTTTGATGTATTATTTCTGAATGACAAAGAGGCAAAGGAATCAAATGTTGTAAATTGCGTGACTTTTTTTATGGAAAAGTTGGTTGAGTAAAATATTCTTTGTTTTCCTCGCCCACAGTTCTTTTGACTGCTCAGCGAATTGAACTTTTAATACAAGCTTCAGATTTCCCTAACAATCCATTTCTCGTTCTTTGAAATCCTGCAGTCAGAATAGATCTCGCAATACAGGAAACGCCTATTGAAATTCTTCTTTCATTAATGCAGAAGCAAAAATGTGAACAATGACATTTGTGAGGGGAATTTTGACACCAAAATAATCTGTTCCTTTTCTGACAAAGGTAGGTCTTCCACGCTGAATAAAACATAACTGTTTTAAAATTATACCTGGATCCAAAAAAGGGTAAATGTCTGAAAACTTGAAGTTTAATCAAAAGCGCCGCGTGCTGGGGAGCATAAAACGGATTTTCCGGATTCCTTCTTAGTGTTTTAGGGTGTAAAAACGCAGTCAGTACAGCTGCTGTTCCTACTAACTACATTTGATATCTCAGCAAAACTTCTCCCCTCAGAATTCCTATTTAAGATGAGAATTTCTGAGAAGATTTAGTATAGATCATTTTTTGCCCTGTAGACCCTGGGTATATGCATTGGCTTTTTCCATAAGACTTCCATAACGTCATTTCGACTATGCGTTCATGCCTGAAGATTGTGATCGGTATCAAGTATAAAAATGCCTTTTTAATCGCACTGAAGGGCATGTAGTGGCTAAGACCACAGGTTTCAGAGATTGAGAGTGGTGCGTTCACATCACACACTTCTGTCCCTTAATGCCAGGGCACTTCAGGAAATGATTTCACCTCACCATGGCGAGTGATTTCCTCAATGGTAATAAAGGGACAGTATAACCGACATTCCTTGTTAAATGATTATGAAGTGAAAAGTAGACAATACATTCAAAGTGTGTCGGAGAAAGCACGGCGCTTGGAATTTCGTTCGTAACAGTCATCCATGACGGGAGCAAGAGCAGTGCTTGTATCCATGGCACCCATTGTGTGAGGTTGTCAAATGCCATGATTCCGAGCCCGGCGCCAAAGATTAAAGGGGAGTGGGGACTGCTGCGTCTCGCTGCACAAGTGCCCAGAGAGCGTCAGGCTGCATGCCACTCTAAGATTCTTTTAAGGAAAAAGAGGTATTTAAACATTTTTCCGAACATTCACAAAAAAGGCGTTTTCTCCAAAAAAGAAGTATAAAGTAATTTAAAAATTGTTTTAGAAGTTTTATTTTGCTAGGACGCTACTCCTATGGCTGGAGATGCTACTTGGGACTCTAAAGAAGGTCACGGAGCAGTGTATTCGTTTTGAGTTTCTTCCGGAGAGATACCAGCTCTCGATGATTACCTACGCACTAAGCAGGCTTAGTCCTAGAATACACTAGCTTCATGCTAGTGTATGTGTTTCCATAAACCACTATTTTACTCTCTCTCACTATAGTATTTATAAAAATGAAAGTGTTATTGCTAACGATTTACACTACTTACTGTAGAAAGGAGGATTTTAATTTTTATCAAAGGCTTGAACTGACACCATGTCTCTCTCCATACTCATCATTTTTCTCTTTATCGATTTCTTTTAAATCTTAGGAAAGATTATTTGCAGGAACCAACTACTCCCTATGCCTGCGAAATTAAGAGAGAACGAAAAAACTCGTTTTGATGTATTATTTCTGAATGACAAAGAGGCAAAGGAATCAAATGTTGTAAATTGCGTGACTTTTTTTATGGAAAAGTTGGTTGAGTAAAATATTCTTTGTTTTCCTCGCCCACAGTTCTTTTGACTGCTCAGCGAATTGAACTTTTAATACAAGCTTCAGATTTCCCTAACAATCCATTTCTCGTTCTTTGAAATCCTGCAGTCAGAATAGATCTCGCAATACAGGAAACGCCTATTGAAATTCTTCTTTCATTAATGCAGAAGCAAAAATGTGAACAATGACATTTGTGAGGGGAATTTTGACACCAAAATAATCTGTTCCTTTTCTGACAAAGGTAGGTCTTCCACGCTGAATAAAACATAACTGTTTTAAAATTATACCTGGATCAAAAAAAGGGTAAATGTCTGAAAACTTGAAGTTTAATCAAAAGCGCCGCGTGCTGGGGAGCATAAAACGGATTTTCCGGATTCCTTCTTAGTGTTTTAGGGTGTAAAAACGCAGTCAGTACAGCTGCTGTTCCTACTAACTACATTTGATATCTCAGCAAAACTTCTCCCCTCAGAATTCCTATTTAAGATGAGAATTTCTGAGAAGATTTAGTATAGATCATTTTTTGCCCTGTAGACCCTGGGTATATGCATTGGCTTTTTCCATAAGACTTCCATAACGTCATTTCGACTATGCGTTCATGCCTGAAGATTGTGATCGGTATCAAGTATAAAAATGCCTTTTTAATCGCACTGAAGGGCATGTAGTGGCTAAGACCACAGGTTTCAGAGATTGAGAGTGGTGCGTTCACATCACACACTTCTGTCCCTTAATGCCAGGGCACTTCAGGAAATGATTTCACCTCACCATGGCGAGTGATTTCCTCAATGGTAATAAAGGGACAGTATAACCGACATTCCTTGTTAAATGATTATGAAGTGAAAAGTAGACAATACATTCAAAGTGTGTCGGAGAAAGCACGGCGCTTGGAATTTCGTTCGTAACAGTCATCCATGACGGGAGCAAGAGCAGTGCTTGTATCCATGGCACCCATTGTGTGAGGTTGTCAAATGCCATGATTCCGAGCCCGGCGCCAAAGATTAAAGGGGAGTGGGGACTGCTGCGTCTCGCTGCACAAGTGCCCAGAGAGCGTCAGGCTGCATGCCACTCTAAGATTCTTTTAAGGAAAAAGAGGTATTTAAACATTTTTCCGAACATTCACAAAAAAGGCGTTTTCTCCAAAAAAGAAGTATAAAGTAATTTAAAAATTGTTTTAGAAGTTTTATTTTGCTAGGACGCTACTCCTATGGCTGGAGATGCTACTTGGGACTCTAAAGAAGGTCACGGAGCAGTGTATTCGTTTTGAGTTTCTTCCGGAGAGATACCAGCTCTCGATGATTACCTACGCACTAAGCAGGCTTAGTCCTAGAATACACTAGCTTCATGCTAGTGTATGTGTTTCCATAAACCACTATTTTACTCTCTCTCACTATAGTATTTATAAAAATGAAAGTGTTATTGCTAACGATTTACACTACTTACTGTAGAAAGGAGGATTTTAATTTTTATCAAAGGCTTGAACTGACACCATGTCTCTCTCCATACTCATCATTTTTCTCTTTATCGATTTCTTTTAAATCTTAGGAAAGATTATTTGCAGGAACCAACTACTCCCTATGCCTGCGAAATTAAGAGAGAACGAAAAAACTCGTTTTGATGTATTATTTCTGAATGACAAAGAGGCAAAGGAATCAAATGTTGTAAATTGCGTGACTTTTTTTATGGAAAAGTTGGTTGAGTAAAATATTCTTTGTTTTCCTCGCCCACAGTTCTTTTGACTGCTCAGCGAATTGAACTTTTAATACAAGCTTCAGATTTCCCTAACAATCCATTTCTCGTTCTTTGAAATCCTGCAGTCAGAATAGATCTCGCAATACAGGAAACGCCTATTGAAATTCTTCTTTCATTAATGCAGAAGCAAAAATGTGAACAATGACATTTGTGAGGGGAATTTTGACACCAAAATAATCTGTTCCTTTTCTGACAAAGGTAGGTCTTCCACGCTGAATAAAACATAACTGTTTTAAAATTATACCTGGATCCAAAAAAGGGTAAATGTCTGAAAACTTGAAGTTTAATCAAAAGCGCCGCGTGCTGGGGAGCATAAAACGGATTTTCCGGATTCCTTCTTAGTGTTTTAGGGTGTAAAAACGCAGTCAGTACAGCTGCTGTTCCTACTAACTACATTTGATATCTCAGCAAAACTTCTCCCCTCAGAATTCCTATTTAAGATGAGAATTTCTGAGAAGATTTAGTATAGATCATTTTTTGCCCTGTAGACCCTGGGTATATGCATTGGCTTTTTCCATAAGACTTCCATAACGTCATTTCGACTATGCGTTCATGCCTGAAGATTGTGATCGGTATCAAGTATAAAAATGCCTTTTTAATCGCACTGAAGGGCATGTAGTGGCTAAGACCACAGGTTTCAGAGATTGAGAGTGGTGCGTTCACATCACACACTTCTGTCCCTTAATGCCAGGGCACTTCAGGAAATGATTTCACCTCACCATGGCGAGTGATTTCCTCAATGGTAATAAAGGGACAGTATAACCGACATTCCTTGTTAAATGATTATGAAGTGAAAAGTAGACAATACATTCAAAGTGTGTCGGAGAAAGCACGGCGCTTGGAATTTCGTTCGTAACAGTCATCCATGACGGGAGCAAGAGCAGTGCTTGTATCCATGGCACCCATTGTGTGAGGTTGTCAAATGCCATGATTCCGAGCCCGGCGCCAAAGATTA
Organism: Manis pentadactyla; assembly: GCF_030020395.1. Taxonomy (NCBI): domain Eukaryota; kingdom Metazoa; phylum Chordata; class Mammalia; order Pholidota; family Manidae; genus Manis; species Manis pentadactyla. Next base: position 73,015 of record NW_026644695.1, on the reverse strand, counting down.
AAGGGGAGTGGGGACTGCTGCGTCTCGCTGCACAAGTGCCCAGAGAGCGTCAGGCTGCATGCCACTCTAAGATTCTTTTAAGGAAAAAGAGGTATTTAAACATTTTTCCGAACATTCACAAAAAAGGCGTTTTCTCCAAAAAAGAAGTATAAAGTAATTTAAAAATTGTTTTAGAAGTTTTATTTTGCTAGGACGCTACTCCTATGGCTGGAGATGCTACTTGGGACTCTAAAGAAGGTCACGGAGCAGTGTATTCGTTTTGAGTTTCTTCCGGAGAGATACCAGCTCTCGATGATTACCTACGCACTAAGCAGGCTTAGTCCTAGAATACACTAGCTTCATGCTAGTGTATGTGTTTCCATAAACCACTATTTTACTCTCTCTCACTATAGTATTTATAAAAATGAAAGTGTTATTGCTAACGATTTACACTACTTACTGTAGAAAGGAGGATTTTAATTTTTATCAAAGGCTTGAACTGACACCATGTCTCTCTCCATACTCATCATTTTTCTCTTTATCGATTTCTTTTAAATCTTAGGAAAGATTATTTGCAGGAACCAACTACTCCCTATGCCTGCGAAATTAAGAGAGAACGAAAAAACTCGTTTTGATGTATTATTTCTGAATGACAAAGAGGCAAAGGAATCAAATGTTGTAAATTGCGTGACTTTTTTTATGGAAAAGTTGGTTGAGTAAAATATTCTTTGTTTTCCTCGCCCACAGTTCTTTTGACTGCTCAGCGAATTGAACTTTTAATACAAGCTTCAGATTTCCCTAACAATCCATTTCTCGTTCTTTGAAATCCTGCAGTCAGAATAGATCTCGCAATACAGGAAACGCCTATTGAAATTCTTCTTTCATTAATGCAGAAGCAAAAATGTGAACAATGACATTTGTGAGGGGAATTTTGACACCAAAATAATCTGTTCCTTTTCTGACAAAGGTAGGTCTTCCACGCTGAATAAAACATAACTGTTTTAAAATTATACCTGGATCCAAAAAAGGGTAAATGTCTGAAAACTTGAAGTTTAATCAAAAGCGCCGCGTGCTGGGGAGCATAAAACGGATTTTCCGGATTCCTTCTTAGTGTTTTAGGGTGTAAAAACGCAGTCAGTACAGCTGCTGTTCCTACTAACTACATTTGATATCTCAGCAAAACTTCTCCCCTCAGAATTCCTATTTAAGATGAGAATTTCTGAGAAGATTTAGTATAGATCATTTTTTGCCCTGTAGACCCTGGGTATATGCATTGGCTTTTTCCATAAGACTTCCATAACGTCATTTCGACTATGCGTTCATGCCTGAAGATTGTGATCGGTATCAAGTATAAAAATGCCTTTTTAATCGCACTGAAGGGCATGTAGTGGCTAAGACCACAGGTTTCAGAGATTGAGAGTGGTGCGTTCACATCACACACTTCTGTCCCTTAATGCCAGGGCACTTCAGGAAATGATTTCACCTCACCATGGCGAGTGATTTCCTCAATGGTAATAAAGGGACAGTATAACCGACATTCCTTGTTAAATGATTATGAAGTGAAAAGTAGACAATACATTCAAAGTGTGTCGGAGAAAGCACGGCGCTTGGAATTTCGTTCGTAACAGTCATCCATGACGGGAGCAAGAGCAGTGCTTGTATCCATGGCACCCATTGTGTGAGGTTGTCAAATGCCATGATTCCGAGCCCGGCGCCAAAGATTAAAGGGGAGTGGGGACTGCTGCGTCTCGCTGCACAAGTGCCCAGAGAGCGTCAGGCTGCATGCCACTCTAAGATTCTTTTAAGGAAAAAGAGGTATTTAAACATTTTTCCGAACATTCACAAAAAAGGCGTTTTCTCCAAAAAAGAAGTATAAAGTAATTTAAAAATTGTTTTAGAAGTTTTATTTTGCTAGGACGCTACTCCTATGGCTGGAGATGCTACTTGGGACTCTAAAGAAGGTCACGGAGCAGTGTATTCGTTTTGAGTTTCTTCCGGAGAGATACCAGCTCTCGATGATTACCTACGCACTAAGCAGGCTTAGTCCTAGAATACACTAGCTTCATGCTAGTGTATGTGTTTCCATAAACCACTATTTTACTCTCTCTCACTATAGTATTTATAAAAATGAAAGTGTTATTGCTAACGATTTACACTACTTACTGTAGAAAGGAGGATTTTAATTTTTATCAAAGGCTTGAACTGACACCATGTCTCTCTCCATACTCATCATTTTTCTCTTTATCGATTTCTTTTAAATCTTAGGAAAGATTATTTGCAGGAACCAACTACTCTCTATGCCTGCGAAATTAAGAGAGAACGAAAAAACTCGTTTTGATGTATTATTTCTGAATGACAAAGAGGCAAAGGAATCAAATGTTGTAAATTGCGTGACTTTTTTTATGGAAAAGTTGGTTGAGTAAAATATTCTTTGTTTTCCTCGCCCACAGTTCTTTTGACTGCTCAGCGAATTGAACTTTTAATACAAGCTTCAGATTTCCCTAACAATCCATTTCTCGTTCTTTGAAATCCTGCAGTCAGAATAGATCTCGCAATACAGGAAACGCCTATTGAAATTCTTCTTTCATTAATGCAGAAGCAAAAATGTGAACAATGACATTTGTGAGGGGAATTTTGACACCAAAATAATCTGTTCCTTTTCTGACAAAGGTAGGTCTTCCACGCTGAATAAAACATAACTGTTTTAAAATTATACCTGGATCCAAAAAAGGGTAAATGTCTGAAAACTTGAAGTTTAATCAAAAGCGCCGCGTGCTGGGGAGCATAAAACGGATTTTCCGGATTCCTTCTTAGTGTTTTAGGGTGTAAAAACGCAGTCAGTACAGCTGCTGTTCCTACTAACTACATTTGATATCTCAGCAAAACTTCTCCCCTCAGAATTCCTATTTAAGATGAGAATTTCTGAGAAGATTTAGTATAGATCATTTTTTGCCCTGTAGACCCTGGGTATATGCATTGGCTTTTTCCATAAGACTTCCATAACGTCATTTCGACTATGCGTTCATGCCTGAAGATTGTGATCGGTATCAAGTATAAAAATGCCTTTTTAATCGCACTGAAGGGCATGTAGTGGCTAAGACCACAGGTTTCAGAGATTGAGAGTGGTGCGTTCACATCACACACTTCTGTCCCTTAATGCCAGGGCACTTCAGGAAATGATTTCACCTCACCATGGCGAGTGATTTCCTCAATGGTAATAAAGGGACAGTATAACCGACATTCCTTGTTAAATGATTATGAAGTGAAAAGTAGACAATACATTCAAAGTGTGTCGGAGAAAGCACGGCGCTTGGAATTTCGTTCGTAACAGTCATCCATGACGGGAGCAAGAGCAGTGCTTGTATCCATGGCACCCATTGTGTGAGGTTGTCAAATGCCATGATTCCGAGCCCGGCGCCAAAGATTAAAGGGGAGTGGGGACTGCTGCGTCTCGCTGCACAAGTGCCCAGAGAGCGTCAGGCTGCATGCCACTCTAAGATTCTTTTAAGGAAAAAGAGGTATTTAAACATTTTTCCGAACATTCACAAAAAAGGCGTTTTCTCCAAAAAAGAAGTATAAAGTAATTTAAAAATTGTTTTAGAAGTTTTATTTTGCTAGGACGCTACTCCTATGGCTGGAGATGCTACTTGGGACTCTAAAGAAGGTCACGGAGCAGTGTATTCGTTTTGAGTTTCTTCCGGAGAGATACCAGCTCTCGATGATTACCTACGCACTAAGCAGGCTTAGTCCTAGAATACACTAGCTTCATGCTAGTGTATGTGTTTCCATAAACCACTATTTTACTCTCTCTCACTATAGTATTTATAAAAATGAAAGTGTTATTGCTAACGATTTACACTACTTACTGTAGAAAGGAGGATTTTAATTTTTATCAAAGGCTTGAACTGACACCATGTCTCTCTCCATACTCATCATTTTTCTCTTTATCGATTTCTTTTAAATCTTAGGAAAGATTATTTGCAGGAACCAACTACTCTCTATGCCTGCGAAATTAAGAGAGAACGAAAAAACTCGTTTTGATGTATTATTTCTGAATGACAAAGAGGCAAAGGAATCAAATGTTGTAAATTGCGTGACTTTTTTTATGGAAAAGTTGGTTGAGTAAAATATTCTTTGTTTTCCTCGCCCACAGTTCTTTTGACTGCTCAGCGAATTGAACTTTTAATACAAGCTTCAGATTTCCCTAACAATCCATTTCTCGTTCTTTGAAATCCTGCAGTCAGAATAGATCTCGCAATACAGGAAACGCCTATTGAAATTCTTCTTTCATTAATGCAGAAGCAAAAATGTGAACAATGACATTTGTGAGGGGAATTTTGACACCAAAATAATCTGTTCCTTTTCTGACAAAGGTAGGTCTTCCACGCTGAATAAAACATAACTGTTTTAAAATTATACCTGGATCAAAAAAAGGGTAAATGTCTGAAAACTTGAAGTTTAATCAAAAGCGCCGCGTGCTGGGGAGCATAAAACGGATTTTCCGGATTCCTTCTTAGTGTTTTAGGGTGTAAAAACGCAGTCAGTACAGCTGCTGTTCCTACTAACTACATTTGATATCTCAGCAAAACTTCTCCCCTCAGAATTCCTATTTAAGATGAGAATTTCTGAGAAGATTTAGTATAGATCATTTTTTGCCCTGTAGACCCTGGGTATATGCATTGGCTTTTTCCATAAGACTTCCATAACGTCATTTCGACTATGCGTTCATGCCTGAAGATTGTGATCGGTATCAAGTATAAAAATGCCTTTTTAATCGCACTGAAGGGCATGTAGTGGCTAAGACCACAGGTTTCAGAGATTGAGAGTGGTGCGTTCACATCACACACTTCTGTCCCTTAATGCCAGGGCACTTCAGGAAATGATTTCACCTCACCATGGCGAGTGATTTCCTCAATGGTAATAAAGGGACAGTATAACCGACATTCCTTGTTAAATGATTATGAAGTGAAAAGTAGACAATACATTCAAAGTGTGTCGGAGAAAGCACGGCGCTTGGAATTTCGTTCGTAACAGTCATCCATGACGGGAGCAAGAGCAGTGCTTGTATCCATGGCACCCATTGTGTGAGGTTGTCAAATGCCATGATTCCGAGCCCGGCGCCAAAGATTAAAGGGGAGTGGGGACTGCTGCGTCTCGCTGCACAAGTGCCCAGAGAGCGTCAGGCTGCATGCCACTCTAAGATTCTTTTAAGGAAAAAGAGGTATTTAAACATTTTTCCGAACATTCACAAAAAAGGCGTTTTCTCCAAAAAAGAAGTATAAAGTAATTTAAAAATTGTTTTAGAAGTTTTATTTTGCTAGGACGCTACTCCTATGGCTGGAGATGCTACTTGGGACTCTAAAGAAGGTCACGGAGCAGTGTATTCGTTTTGAGTTTCTTCCGGAGAGATACCAGCTCTCGATGATTACCTACGCACTAAGCAGGCTTAGTCCTAGAATACACTAGCTTCATGCTAGTGTATGTGTTTCCATAAACCACTATTTTACTCTCTCTCACTATAGTATTTATAAAAATGAAAGTGTTATTGCTAACGATTTACACTACTTACTGTAGAAAGGAGGATTTTAATTTTTATCAAAGGCTTGAACTGACACCATGTCTCTCTCCATACTCATCATTTTTCTCTTTATCGATTTCTTTTAAATCTTAGGAAAGATTATTTGCAGGAACCAACTACTCTCTATGCCTGCGAAATTAAGAGAGAACGAAAAAACTCGTTTTGATGTATTATTTCTGAATGACAAAGAGGCAAAGGAATCAAATGTTGTAAATTGCGTGACTTTTTTTATGGAAAAGTTGGTTGAGTAAAATATTCTTTGTTTTCCTCGCCCACAGTTCTTTTGACTGCTCAGCGAATTGAACTTTTAATACAAGCTTCAGATTTCCCTAACAATCCATTTCTCGTTCTTTGAAATCCTGCAGTCAGAATAGATCTCGCAATACAGGAAACGCCTATTGAAATTCTTCTTTCATTAATGCAGAAGCAAAAATGTGAACAATGACATTTGTGAGGGGAATTTTGACACCAAAATAATCTGTTCCTTTTCTGACAAAGGTAGGTCTTCCACGCTGAATAAAACATAACTGTTTTAAAATTATACCTGGATCCAAAAAAGGGTAAATGTCTGAAAACTTGAAGTTTAATCAAAAGCGCCGCGTGCTGGGGAGCATAAAACGGATTTTCCGGATTCCTTCTTAGTGTTTTAGGGTGTAAAAACGCAGTCAGTACAGCTGCTGTTCCTACTAACTACATTTGATATCTCAGCAAAACTTCTCCCCTCAGAATTCCTATTTAAGATGAGAATTTCTGAGAAGATTTAGTATAGATCATTTTTTGCCCTGTAGACCCTGGGTATATGCATTGGCTTTTTCCATAAGACTTCCATAACGTCATTTCGACTATGCGTTCATGCCTGAAGATTGTGATCGGTATCAAGTATAAAAATGCCTTTTTAATCGCACTGAAGGGCATGTAGTGGCTAAGACCACAGGTTTCAGAGATTGAGAGTGGTGCGTTCACATCACACACTTCTGTCCCTTAATGCCAGGGCACTTCAGGAAATGATTTCACCTCACCATGGCGAGTGATTTCCTCAATGGTAATAAAGGGACAGTATAACCGACATTCCTTGTTAAATGATTATGAAGTGAAAAGTAGACAATACATTCAAAGTGTGTCGGAGAAAGCACGGCGCTTGGAATTTCGTTCGTAACAGTCATCCATGACGGGAGCAAGAGCAGTGCTTGTATCCATGGCACCCATTGTGTGAGGTTGTCAAATGCCATGATTCCGAGCCCGGCGCCAAAGATTAAAGGGGAGTGGGGACTGCTGCGTCTCGCTGCACAAGTGCCCAGAGAGCGTCAGGCTGCATGCCACTCTAAGATTCTTTTAAGGAAAAAGAGGTATTTAAACATTTTTCCGAACATTCACAAAAAAGGCGTTTTCTCCAAAAAAGAAGTATAAAGTAATTTAAAAATTGTTTTAGAAGTTTTATTTTGCTAGGACGCTACTCCTATGGCTGGAGATGCTACTTGGGACTCTAAAGAAGGTCACGGAGCAGTGTATTCGTTTTGAGTTTCTTCCGGAGAGATACCAGCTCTCGATGATTACCTACGCACTAAGCAGGCTTAGTCCTAGAATACACTAGCTTCATGCTAGTGTATGTGTTTCCATAAACCACTATTTTACTCTCTCTCACTATAGTATTTATAAAAATGAAAGTGTTATTGCTAACGATTTACACTACTTACTGTAGAAAGGAGGATTTTAATTTTTATCAAAGGCTTGAACTGACACCATGTCTCTCTCCATACTCATCATTTTTCTCTTTATCGATTTCTTTTAAATCTTAGGAAAGATTATTTGCAGGAACCAACTACTCCCTATGCCTGCGAAATTAAGAGAGAACGAAAAAACTCGTTTTGATGTATTATTTCTGAATGACAAAGAGGCAAAGGAATCAAATGTTGTAAATTGCGTGACTTTTTTTATGGAAAAGTTGGTTGAGTAAAATATTCTTTGTTTTCCTCGCCCACAGTTCTTTTGACTGCTCAGCGAATTGAACTTTTAATACAAGCTTCAGATTTCCCTAACAATCCATTTCTCGTTCTTTGAAATCCTGCAGTCAGAATAGATCTCGCAATACAGGAAACGCCTATTGAAATTCTTCTTTCATTAATGCAGAAGCAAAAATGTGAACAATGACATTTGTGAGGGGAATTTTGACACCAAAATAATCTGTTCCTTTTCTGACAAAGGTAGGTCTTCCACGCTGAATAAAACATAACTGTTTTAAAATTATACCTGGATCCAAAAAAGGGTAAATGTCTGAAAACTTGAAGTTTAATCAAAAGCGCCGCGTGCTGGGGAGCATAAAACGGATTTTCCGGATTCCTTCTTAGTGTTTTAGGGTGTAAAAACGCAGTCAGTACAGCTGCTGTTCCTACTAACTACATTTGATATCTCAGCAAAACTTCTCCCCTCAGAATTCCTATTTAAGATGAGAATTTCTGAGAAGATTTAGTATAGATCATTTTTTGCCCTGTAGACCCTGGGTATATGCATTGGCTTTTTCCATAAGACTTCCATAACGTCATTTCGACTATGCGTTCATGCCTGAAGATTGTGATCGGTATCAAGTATAAAAATGCCTTTTTAATCGCACTGAAGGGCATGTAGTGGCTAAGACCACAGGTTTCAGAGATTGAGAGTGGTGCGTTCACATCACACACTTCTGTCCCTTAATGCCAGGGCACTTCAGGAAATGATTTCACCTCACCATGGCGAGTGATTTCCTCAATGGTAATAAAGGGACAGTATAACCGACATTCCTTGTTAAATGATTATGAAGTGAAAAGTAGACAATACATTCAAAGTGTGTCGGAGAAAGCACGGCGCTTGGAATTTCGTTCGTAACAGTCATCCATGACGGGAGCAAGAGCAGTGCTTGTATCCATGGCACCCATTGTGTGAGGTTGTCAAATGCCATGATTCCGAGCCCGGCGCCAAAGATTAAAGGGGAGTGGGGACTGCTGCGTCTCGCTGCACAAGTGCCCAGAGAGCGTCAGGCTGCATGCCACTCTAAGATTCTTTTAAGGAAAAAGAGGTATTTAAACATTTTTCCGAACATTCACAAAAAAGGCGTTTTCTCCAAAAAAGAAGTATAAAGTAATTTAAAAATTGTTTTAGAAGTTTTATTTTGCTAGGACGCTACTCCTATGGCTGGAGATGCTACTTGGGACTCTAAAGAAGGTCACGGAGCAGTGTATTCGTTTTGAGTTTCTTCCGGAGAGATACCAGCTCTCGATGATTACCTACGCACTAAGCAGGCTTAGTCCTAGAATACACTAGCTTCATGCTAGTGTATGTGTTTCCATAAACCACTATTTTACTCTCTCTCACTATAGTATTTATAAAAATGAAAGTGTTATTGCTAACGATTTACACTACTTACTGTAGAAAGGAGGATTTTAATTTTTATCAAAGGCTTGAACTGACACCATGTCTCTCTCCATACTCATCATTTTTCTCTTTATCGATTTCTTTTAAATCTTAGGAAAGATTATTTGCAGGAACCAACTACTCCCTATGCCTGCGAAATTAAGAGAGAACGAAAAAACTCGTTTTGATGTATTATTTCTGAATGACAAAGAGGCAAAGGAATCAAATGTTGTAAATTGCGTGACTTTTTTTATGGAAAAGTTGGTTGAGTAAAATATTCTTTGTTTTCCTCGCCCACAGTTCTTTTGACTGCTCAGCGAATTGAACTTTTAATACAAGCTTCAGATTTCCCTAACAATCCATTTCTCGTTCTTTGAAATCCTGCAGTCAGAATAGATCTCGCAATACAGGAAACGCCTATTGAAATTCTTCTTTCATTAATGCAGAAGCAAAAATGTGAACAATGACATTTGTGAGGGGAATTTTGACACCAAAATAATCTGTTCCTTTTCTGACAAAGGTAGGTCTTCCACGCTGAATAAAACATAACTGTTTTAAAATTATACCTGGATCAAAAAAAGGGTAAATGTCTGAAAACTTGAAGTTTAATCAAAAGCGCCGCGTGCTGGGGAGCATAAAACGGATTTTCCGGATTCCTTCTTAGTGTTTTAGGGTGTAAAAACGCAGTCAGTACAGCTGCTGTTCCTACTAACTACATTTGATATCTCAGCAAAACTTCTCCCCTCAGAATTCCTATTTAAGATGAGAATTTCTGAGAAGATTTAGTATAGATCATTTTTTGCCCTGTAGACCCTGGGTATATGCATTGGCTTTTTCCATAAGACTTCCATAACGTCATTTCGACTATGCGTTCATGCCTGAAGATTGTGATCGGTATCAAGTATAAAAATGCCTTTTTAATCGCACTGAAGGGCATGTAGTGGCTAAGACCACAGGTTTCAGAGATTGAGAGTGGTGCGTTCACATCACACACTTCTGTCCCTTAATGCCAGGGCACTTCAGGAAATGATTTCACCTCACCATGGCGAGTGATTTCCTCAATGGTAATAAAGGGACAGTATAACCGACATTCCTTGTTAAATGATTATGAAGTGAAAAGTAGACAATACATTCAAAGTGTGTCGGAGAAAGCACGGCGCTTGGAATTTCGTTCGTAACAGTCATCCATGACGGGAGCAAGAGCAGTGCTTGTATCCATGGCACCCATTGTGTGAGGTTGTCAAATGCCATGATTCCGAGCCCGGCGCCAAAGATTAAAGGGGAGTGGGGACTGCTGCGTCTCGCTGCACAAGTGCCCAGAGAGCGTCAGGCTGCATGCCACTCTAAGATTCTTTTAAGGAAAAAGAGGTATTTAAACATTTTTCCGAACATTCACAAAAAAGGCGTTTTCTCCAAAAAAGAAGTATAAAGTAATTTAAAAATTGTTTTAGAAGTTTTATTTTGCTAGGACGCTACTCCTATGGCTGGAGATGCTACTTGGGACTCTAAAGAAGGTCACGGAGCAGTGTATTCGTTTTGAGTTTCTTCCGGAGAGATACCAGCTCTCGATGATTACCTACGCACTAAGCAGGCTTAGTCCTAGAATACACTAGCTTCATGCTAGTGTATGTGTTTCCATAAACCACTATTTTACTCTCTCTCACTATAGTATTTATAAAAATGAAAGTGTTATTGCTAACGATTTACACTACTTACTGTAGAAAGGAGGATTTTAATTTTTATCAAAGGCTTGAACTGACACCATGTCTCTCTCCATACTCATCATTTTTCTCTTTATCGATTTCTTTTAAATCTTAGGAAAGATTATTTGCAGGAACCAACTACTCCCTATGCCTGCGAAATTAAGAGAGAACGAAAAAACTCGTTTTGATGTATTATTTCTGAATGACAAAGAGGCAAAGGAATCAAATGTTGTAAATTGCGTGACTTTTTTTATGGAAAAGTTGGTTGAGTAAAATATTCTTTGTTTTCCTCGCCCACAGTTCTTTTGACTGCTCAGCGAATTGAACTTTTAATACAAGCTTCAGATTTCCCTAACAATCCATTTCTCGTTCTTTGAAATCCTGCAGTCAGAATAGATCTCGCAATACAGGAAACGCCTATTGAAATTCTTCTTTCATTAATGCAGAAGCAAAAATGTGAACAATGACATTTGTGAGGGGAATTTTGACACCAAAATAATCTGTTCCTTTTCTGACAAAGGTAGGTCTTCCACGCTGAATAAAACATAACTGTTTTAAAATTATACCTGGATCCAAAAAAGGGTAAATGTCTGAAAACTTGAAGTTTAATCAAAAGCGCCGCGTGCTGGGGAGCATAAAACGGATTTTCCGGATTCCTTCTTAGTGTTTTAGGGTGTAAAAACGCAGTCAGTACAGCTGCTGTTCCTACTAACTACATTTGATATCTCAGCAAAACTTCTCCCCTCAGAATTCCTATTTAAGATGAGAATTTCTGAGAAGATTTAGTATAGATCATTTTTTGCCCTGTAGACCCTGGGTATATGCATTGGCTTTTTCCATAAGACTTCCATAACGTCATTTCGACTATGCGTTCATGCCTGAAGATTGTGATCGGTATCAAGTATAAAAATGCCTTTTTAATCGCACTGAAGGGCATGTAGTGGCTAAGACCACAGGTTTCAGAGATTGAGAGTGGTGCGTTCACATCACACACTTCTGTCCCTTAATGCCAGGGCACTTCAGGAAATGATTTCACCTCACCATGGCGAGTGATTTCCTCAATGGTAATAAAGGGACAGTATAACCGACATTCCTTGTTAAATGATTATGAAGTGAAAAGTAGACAATACATTCAAAGTGTGTCGGAGAAAGCACGGCGCTTGGAATTTCGTTCGTAACAGTCATCCATGACGGGAGCAAGAGCAGTGCTTGTATCCATGGCACCCATTGTGTGAGGTTGTCAAATGCCATGATTCCGAGCCCGGCGCCAAAGATTAAAGGGGAGTGGGGACTGCTGCGTCTCGCTGCACAAGTGCCCAGAGAGCGTCAGGCTGCATGCCACTCTAAGATTCTTTTAAGGAAAAAGAGGTATTTAAACATTTTTCCGAACATTCACAAAAAAGGCGTTTTCTCCAAAAAAGAAGTATAAAGTAATTTAAAAATTGTTTTAGAAGTTTTATTTTGCTAGGACGCTACTCCTATGGCTGGAGATGCTACTTGGGACTCTAAAGAAGGTCACGGAGCAGTGTATTCGTTTTGAGTTTCTTCCGGAGAGATACCAGCTCTCGATGATTACCTACGCACTAAGCAGGCTTAGTCCTAGAATACACTAGCTTCATGCTAGTGTATGTGTTTCCATAAACCACTATTTTACTCTCTCTCACTATAGTATTTATAAAAATGAAAGTGTTATTGCTAACGATTTACACTACTTACTGTAGAAAGGAGGATTTTAATTTTTATCAAAGGCTTGAACTGACACCATGTCTCTCTCCATACTCATCATTTTTCTCTTTATCGATTTCTTTTAAATCTTAGGAAAGATTATTTGCAGGAACCAACTACTCTCTATGCCTGCGAAATTAAGAGAGAACGAAAAAACTCGTTTTGATGTATTATTTCTGAATGACAAAGAGGCAAAGGAATCAAATGTTGTAAATTGCGTGACTTTTTTTATGGAAAAGTTGGTTGAGTAAAATATTCTTTGTTTTCCTCGCCCACAGTTCTTTTGACTGCTCAGCGAATTGAACTTTTAATACAAGCTTCAGATTTCCCTAACAATCCATTTCTCGTTCTTTGAAATCCTGCAGTCAGAATAGATCTCGCAATACAGGAAACGCCTATTGAAATTCTTCTTTCATTAATGCAGAAGCAAAAATGTGAACAATGACATTTGTGAGGGGAATTTTGACACCAAAATAATCTGTTCCTTTTCTGACAAAGGTAGGTCTTCCACGCTGAATAAAACATAACTGTTTTAAAATTATACCTGGATCAAAAAAAGGGTAAATGTCTGAAAACTTGAAGTTTAATCAAAAGCGCCGCGTGCTGGGGAGCATAAAACGGATTTTCCGGATTCCTTCTTAGTGTTTTAGGGTGTAAAAACGCAGTCAGTACAGCTGCTGTTCCTACTAACTACATTTGATATCTCAGCAAAACTTCTCCCCTCAGAATTCCTATTTAAGATGAGAATTTCTGAGAAGATTTAGTATAGATCATTTTTTGCCCTGTAGACCCTGGGTATATGCATTGGCTTTTTCCATAAGACTTCCATAACGTCATTTCGACTATGCGTTCATGCCTGAAGATTGTGATCGGTATCAAGTATAAAAATGCCTTTTTAATCGCACTGAAGGGCATGTAGTGGCTAAGACCACAGGTTTCAGAGATTGAGAGTGGTGCGTTCACATCACACACTTCTGTCCCTTAATGCCAGGGCACTTCAGGAAATGATTTCACCTCACCATGGCGAGTGATTTCCTCAATGGTAATAAAGGGACAGTATAACCGACATTCCTTGTTAAATGATTATGAAGTGAAAAGTAGACAATACATTCAAAGTGTGTCGGAGAAAGCACGGCGCTTGGAATTTCGTTCGTAACAGTCATCCATGACGGGAGCAAGAGCAGTGCTTGTATCCATGGCACCCATTGTGTGAGGTTGTCAAATGCCATGATTCCGAGCCCGGCGCCAAAGATTAAAGGGGAGTGGGGACTGCTGCGTCTCGCTGCACAAGTGCCCAGAGAGCGTCAGGCTGCATGCCACTCTAAGATTCTTTTAAGGAAAAAGAGGTATTTAAACATTTTTCCGAACATTCACAAAAAAGGCGTTTTCTCCAAAAAAGAAGTATAAAGTAATTTAAAAATTGTTTTAGAAGTTTTATTTTGCTAGGACGCTACTCCTATGGCTGGAGATGCTACTTGGGACTCTAAAGAAGGTCACGGAGCAGTGTATTCGTTTTGAGTTTCTTCCGGAGAGATACCAGCTCTCGATGATTACCTACGCACTAAGCAGGCTTAGTCCTAGAATACACTAGCTTCATGCTAGTGTATGTGTTTCCATAAACCACTATTTTACTCTCTCTCACTATAGTATTTATAAAAATGAAAGTGTTATTGCTAACGATTTACACTACTTACTGTAGAAAGGAGGATTTTAATTTTTATCAAAGGCTTGAACTGACACCATGTCTCTCTCCATACTCATCATTTTTCTCTTTATCGATTTCTTTTAAATCTTAGGAAAGATTATTTGCAGGAACCAACTACTCTCTATGCCTGCGAAATTAAGAGAGAACGAAAAAACTCGTTTTGATGTATTATTTCTGAATGACAAAGAGGCAAAGGAATCAAATGTTGTAAATTGCGTGACTTTTTTTATGGAAAAGTTGGTTGAGTAAAATATTCTTTGTTTTCCTCGCCCACAGTTCTTTTGACTGCTCAGCGAATTGAACTTTTAATACAAGCTTCAGATTTCCCTAACAATCCATTTCTCGTTCTTTGAAATCCTGCAGTCAGAATAGATCTCGCAATACAGGAAACGCCTATTGAAATTCTTCTTTCATTAATGCAGAAGCAAAAATGTGAACAATGACATTTGTGAGGGGAATTTTGACACCAAAATAATCTGTTCCTTTTCTGACAAAGGTAGGTCTTCCACGCTGAATAAAACATAACTGTTTTAAAATTATACCTGGATCCAAAAAAGGGTAAATGTCTGAAAACTTGAAGTTTAATCAAAAGCGCCGCGTGCTGGGGAGCATAAAACGGATTTTCCGGATTCCTTCTTAGTGTTTTAGGGTGTAAAAACGCAGTCAGTACAGCTGCTGTTCCTACTAACTACATTTGATATCTCAGCAAAACTTCTCCCCTCAGAATTCCTATTTAAGATGAGAATTTCTGAGAAGATTTAGTATAGATCATTTTTTGCCCTGTAGACCCTGGGTATATGCATTGGCTTTTTCCATAAGACTTCCATAACGTCATTTCGACTATGCGTTCATGCCTGAAGATTGTGATCGGTATCAAGTATAAAAATGCCTTTTTAATCGCACTGAAGGGCATGTAGTGGCTAAGACCACAGGTTTCAGAGATTGAGAGTGGTGCGTTCACATCACACACTTCTGTCCCTTAATGCCAGGGCACTTCAGGAAATGATTTCACCTCACCATGGCGAGTGATTTCCTCAATGGTAATAAAGGGACAGTATAACCGACATTCCTTGTTAAATGATTATGAAGTGAAAAGTAGACAATACATTCAAAGTGTGTCGGAGAAAGCACGGCGCTTGGAATTTCGTTCGTAACAGTCATCCATGACGGGAGCAAGAGCAGTGCTTGTATCCATGGCACCCATTGTGTGAGGTTGTCAAATGCCATGATTCCGAGCCCGGCGCCAAAGATTAAAGGGGAGTGGGGACTGCTGCGTCTCGCTGCACAAGTGCCCAGAGAGCGTCAGGCTGCATGCCACTCTAAGATTCTTTTAAGGAAAAAGAGGTATTTAAACATTTTTCCGAACATTCACAAAAAAGGCGTTTTCTCCAAAAAAGAAGTATAAAGTAATTTAAAAATTGTTTTAGAAGTTTTATTTTGCTAGGACGCTACTCCTATGGCTGGAGATGCTACTTGGGACTCTAAAGAAGGTCACGGAGCAGTGTATTCGTTTTGAGTTTCTTCCGGAGAGATACCAGCTCTCGATGATTACCTACGCACTAAGCAGGCTTAGTCCTAGAATACACTAGCTTCATGCTAGTGTATGTGTTTCCATAAACCACTATTTTACTCTCTCTCACTATAGTATTTATAAAAATGAAAGTGTTATTGCTAACGATTTACACTACTTACTGTAGAAAGGAGGATTTTAATTTTTATCAAAGGCTTGAACTGACACCATGTCTCTCTCCATACTCATCATTTTTCTCTTTATCGATTTCTTTTAAATCTTAGGAAAGATTATTTGCAGGAACCAACTACTCTCTATGCCTGCGAAATTAAGAGAGAACGAAAAAACTCGTTTTGATGTATTATTTCTGAATGACAAAGAGGCAAAGGAATCAAATGTTGTAAATTGCGTGACTTTTTTTATGGAAAAGTTGGTTGAGTAAAATATTCTTTGTTTTCCTCGCCCACAGTTCTTTTGACTGCTCAGCGAATTGAACTTTTAATACAAGCTTCAGATTTCCCTAACAATCCATTTCTCGTTCTTTGAAATCCTGCAGTCAGAATAGATCTCGCAATACAGGAAACGCCTATTGAAATTCTTCTTTCATTAATGCAGAAGCAAAAATGTGAACAATGACATTTGTGAGGGGAATTTTGACACCAAAATAATCTGTTCCTTTTCTGACAAAGGTAGGTCTTCCACGCTGAATAAAACATAACTGTTTTAAAATTATACCTGGATCCAAAAAAGGGTAAATGTCTGAAAACTTGAAGTTTAATCAAAAGCGCCGCGTGCTGGGGAGCATAAAACGGATTTTCCGGATTCCTTCTTAGTGTTTTAGGGTGTAAAAACGCAGTCAGTACAGCTGCTGTTCCTACTAACTACATTTGATATCTCAGCAAAACTTCTCCCCTCAGAATTCCTATTTAAGATGAGAATTTCTGAGAAGATTTAGTATAGATCATTTTTTGCCCTGTAGACCCTGGGTATATGCATTGGCTTTTTCCATAAGACTTCCATAACGTCATTTCGACTATGCGTTCATGCCTGAAGATTGTGATCGGTATCAAGTATAAAAATGCCTTTTTAATCGCACTGAAGGGCATGTAGTGGCTAAGACCACAGGTTTCAGAGATTGAGAGTGGTGCGTTCACATCACACACTTCTGTCCCTTAATGCCAGGGCACTTCAGGAAATGATTTCACCTCACCATGGCGAGTGATTTCCTCAATGGTAATAAAGGGACAGTATAACCGACATTCCTTGTTAAATGATTATGAAGTGAAAAGTAGACAATACATTCAAAGTGTGTCGGAGAAAGCACGGCGCTTGGAATTTCGTTCGTAACAGTCATCCATGACGGGAGCAAGAGCAGTGCTTGTATCCATGGCACCCATTGTGTGAGGTTGTCAAATGCCATGATTCCGAGCCCGGCGCCAAAGATTAAAGGGGAGTGGGGACTGCTGCGTCTCGCTGCACAAGTGCCCAGAGAGCGTCAGGCTGCATGCCACTCTAAGATTCTTTTAAGGAAAAAGAGGTATTTAAACATTTTTCCGAACATTCACAAAAAAGGCGTTTTCTCCAAAAAAGAAGTATAAAGTAATTTAAAAATTGTTTTAGAAGTTTTATTTTGCTAGGACGCTACTCCTATGGCTGGAGATGCTACTTGGGACTCTAAAGAAGGTCACGGAGCAGTGTATTCGTTTTGAGTTTCTTCCGGAGAGATACCAGCTCTCGATGATTACCTACGCACTAAGCAGGCTTAGTCCTAGAATACACTAGCTTCATGCTAGTGTATGTGTTTCCATAAACCACTATTTTACTCTCTCTCACTATAGTATTTATAAAAATGAAAGTGTTATTGCTAACGATTTACACTACTTACTGTAGAAAGGAGGATTTTAATTTTTATCAAAGGCTTGAACTGACACCATGTCTCTCTCCATACTCATCATTTTTCTCTTTATCGATTTCTTTTAAATCTTAGGAAAGATTATTTGCAGGAACCAACTACTCTCTATGCCTGCGAAATTAAGAGAGAACGAAAAAACTCGTTTTGATGTATTATTTCTGAATGACAAAGAGGCAAAGGAATCAAATGTTGTAAATTGCGTGACTTTTTTTATGGAAAAGTTGGTTGAGTAAAATATTCTTTGTTTTCCTCGCCCACAGTTCTTTTGACTGCTCAGCGAATTGAACTTTTAATACAAGCTTCAGATTTCCCTAACAATCCATTTCTCGTTCTTTGAAATCCTGCAGTCAGAATAGATCTCGCAATACAGGAAACGCCTATTGAAATTCTTCTTTCATTAATGCAGAAGCAAAAATGTGAACAATGACATTTGTGAGGGGAATTTTGACACCAAAATAATCTGTTCCTTTTCTGACAAAGGTAGGTCTTCCACGCTGAATAAAACATAACTGTTTTAAAATTATACCTGGATCCAAAAAAGGGTAAATGTCTGAAAACTTGAAGTTTAATCAAAAGCGCCGCGTGCTGGGGAGCATAAAACGGATTTTCCGGATTCCTTCTTAGTGTTTTAGGGTGTAAAAACGCAGTCAGTACAGCTGCTGTTCCTACTAACTACATTTGATATCTCAGCAAAACTTCTCCCCTCAGAATTCCTATTTAAGATGAGAATTTCTGAGAAGATTTAGTATAGATCATTTTTTGCCCTGTAGACCCTGGGTATATGCATTGGCTTTTTCCATAAGACTTCCATAACGTCATTTCGACTATGCGTTCATGCCTGAAGATTGTGATCGGTATCAAGTATAAAAATGCCTTTTTAATCGCACTGAAGGGCATGTAGTGGCTAAGACCACAGGTTTCAGAGATTGAGAGTGGTGCGTTCACATCACACACTTCTGTCCCTTAATGCCAGGGCACTTCAGGAAATGATTTCACCTCACCATGGCGAGTGATTTCCTCAATGGTAATAAAGGGACAGTATAACCGACATTCCTTGTTAAATGATTATGAAGTGAAAAGTAGACAATACATTCAAAGTGTGTCGGAGAAAGCACGGCGCTTGGAATTTCGTTCGTAACAGTCATCCATGACGGGAGCAAGAGCAGTGCTTGTATCCATGGCACCCATTGTGTGAGGTTGTCAAATGCCATGATTCCGAGCCCGGCGCCAAAGATTAAAGGGGAGTGGGGACTGCTGCGTCTCGCTGCACAAGTGCCCAGAGAGCGTCAGGCTGCATGCCACTCTAAGATTCTTTTAAGGAAAAAGAGGTATTTAAACATTTTTCCGAACATTCACAAAAAAGGCGTTTTCTCCAAAAAAGAAGTATAAAGTAATTTAAAAATTGTTTTAGAAGTTTTATTTTGCTAGGACGCTACTCCTATGGCTGGAGATGCTACTTGGGACTCTAAAGAAGGTCACGGAGCAGTGTATTCGTTTTGAGTTTCTTCCGGAGAGATACCAGCTCTCGATGATTACCTACGCACTAAGCAGGCTTAGTCCTAGAATACACTAGCTTCATGCTAGTGTATGTGTTTCCATAAACCACTATTTTACTCTCTCTCACTATAGTATTTATAAAAATGAAAGTGTTATTGCTAACGATTTACACTACTTACTGTAGAAAGGAGGATTTTAATTTTTATCAAAGGCTTGAACTGACACCATGTCTCTCTCCATACTCATCATTTTTCTCTTTATCGATTTCTTTTAAATCTTAGGAAAGATTATTTGCAGGAACCAACTACTCTCTATGCCTGCGAAATTAAGAGAGAACGAAAAAACTCGTTTTGATGTATTATTTCTGAATGACAAAGAGGCAAAGGAATCAAATGTTGTAAATTGCGTGACTTTTTTTATGGAAAAGTTGGTTGAGTAAAATATTCTTTGTTTTCCTCGCCCACAGTTCTTTTGACTGCTCAGCGAATTGAACTTTTAATACAAGCTTCAGATTTCCCTAACAATCCATTTCTCGTTCTTTGAAATCCTGCAGTCAGAATAGATCTCGCAATACAGGAAACGCCTATTGAAATTCTTCTTTCATTAATGCAGAAGCAAAAATGTGAACAATGACATTTGTGAGGGGAATTTTGACACCAAAATAATCTGTTCCTTTTCTGACAAAGGTAGGTCTTCCACGCTGAATAAAACATAACTGTTTTAAAATTATACCTGGATCCAAAAAAGGGTAAATGTCTGAAAACTTGAAGTTTAATCAAAAGCGCCGCGTGCTGGGGAGCATAAAACGGATTTTCCGGATTCCTTCTTAGTGTTTTAGGGTGTAAAAACGCAGTCAGTACAGCTGCTGTTCCTACTAACTACATTTGATATCTCAGCAAAACTTCTCCCCTCAGAATTCCTATTTAAGATGAGAATTTCTGAGAAGATTTAGTATAGATCATTTTTTGCCCTGTAGACCCTGGGTATATGCATTGGCTTTTTCCATAAGACTTCCATAACGTCATTTCGACTATGCGTTCATGCCTGAAGATTGTGATCGGTATCAAGTATAAAAATGCCTTTTTAATCGCACTGAAGGGCATGTAGTGGCTAAGACCACAGGTTTCAGAGATTGAGAGTGGTGCGTTCACATCACACACTTCTGTCCCTTAATGCCAGGGCACTTCAGGAAATGATTTCACCTCACCATGGCGAGTGATTTCCTCAATGGTAATAAAGGGACAGTATAACCGACATTCCTTGTTAAATGATTATGAAGTGAAAAGTAGACAATACATTCAAAGTGTGTCGGAGAAAGCACGGCGCTTGGAATTTCGTTCGTAACAGTCATCCATGACGGGAGCAAGAGCAGTGCTTGTATCCATGGCACCCATTGTGTGAGGTTGTCAAATGCCATGATTCCGAGCCCGGCGCCAAAGATTAAAGGGGAGTGGGGACTGCTGCGTCTCGCTGCACAAGTGCCCAGAGAGCGTCAGGCTGCATGCCACTCTAAGATTCTTTTAAGGAAAAAGAGGTATTTAAACATTTTTCCGAACATTCACAAAAAAGGCGTTTTCTCCAAAAAAGAAGTATAAAGTAATTTAAAAATTGTTTTAGAAGTTTTATTTTGCTAGGACGCTACTCCTATGGCTGGAGATGCTACTTGGGACTCTAAAGAAGGTCACGGAGCAGTGTATTCGTTTTGAGTTTCTTCCGGAGAGATACCAGCTCTCGATGATTACCTACGCACTAAGCAGGCTTAGTCCTAGAATACACTAGCTTCATGCTAGTGTATGTGTTTCCATAAACCACTATTTTACTCTCTCTCACTATAGTATTTATAAAAATGAAAGTGTTATTGCTAACGATTTACACTACTTACTGTAGAAAGGAGGATTTTAATTTTTATCAAAGGCTTGAACTGACACCATGTCTCTCTCCATACTCATCATTTTTCTCTTTATCGATTTCTTTTAAATCTTAGGAAAGATTATTTGCAGGAACCAACTACTCTCTATGCCTGCGAAATTAAGAGAGAACGAAAAAACTCGTTTTGATGTATTATTTCTGAATGACAAAGAGGCAAAGGAATCAAATGTTGTAAATTGCGTGACTTTTTTTATGGAAAAGTTGGTTGAGTAAAATATTCTTTGTTTTCCTCGCCCACAGTTCTTTTGACTGCTCAGCGAATTGAACTTTTAATACAAGCTTCAGATTTCCCTAACAATCCATTTCTCGTTCTTTGAAATCCTGCAGTCAGAATAGATCTCGCAATACAGGAAACGCCTATTGAAATTCTTCTTTCATTAATGCAGAAGCAAAAATGTGAACAATGACATTTGTGAGGGGAATTTTGACACCAAAATAATCTGTTCCTTTTCTGACAAAGGTAGGTCTTCCACGCTGAATAAAACATAACTGTTTTAAAATTATACCTGGATCAAAAAAAGGGTAAATGTCTGAAAACTTGAAGTTTAATCAAAAGCGCCGCGTGCTGGGGAGCATAAAACGGATTTTCCGGATTCCTTCTTAGTGTTTTAGGGTGTAAAAACGCAGTCAGTACAGCTGCTGTTCCTACTAACTACATTTGATATCTCAGCAAAACTTCTCCCCTCAGAATTCCTATTTAAGATGAGAATTTCTGAGAAGATTTAGTATAGATCATTTTTTGCCCTGTAGACCCTGGGTATATGCATTGGCTTTTTCCATAAGACTTCCATAACGTCATTTCGACTATGCGTTCATGCCTGAAGATTGTGATCGGTATCAAGTATAAAAATGCCTTTTTAATCGCACTGAAGGGCATGTAGTGGCTAAGACCACAGGTTTCAGAGATTGAGAGTGGTGCGTTCACATCACACACTTCTGTCCCTTAATGCCAGGGCACTTCAGGAAATGATTTCACCTCACCATGGCGAGTGATTTCCTCAATGGTAATAAAGGGACAGTATAACCGACATTCCTTGTTAAATGATTATGAAGTGAAAAGTAGACAATACATTCAAAGTGTGTCGGAGAAAGCACGGCGCTTGGAATTTCGTTCGTAACAGTCATCCATGACGGGAGCAAGAGCAGTGCTTGTATCCATGGCACCCATTGTGTGAGGTTGTCAAATGCCATGATTCCGAGCCCGGCGCCAAAGATTAAAGGGGAGTGGGGACTGCTGCGTCTCGCTGCACAAGTGCCCAGAGAGCGTCAGGCTGCATGCCACTCTAAGATTCTTTTAAGGAAAAAGAGGTATTTAAACATTTTTCCGAACATTCACAAAAAAGGCGTTTTCTCCAAAAAAGAAGTATAAAGTAATTTAAAAATTGTTTTAGAAGTTTTATTTTGCTAGGACGCTACTCCTATGGCTGGAGATGCTACTTGGGACTCTAAAGAAGGTCACGGAGCAGTGTATTCGTTTTGAGTTTCTTCCGGAGAGATACCAGCTCTCGATGATTACCTACGCACTAAGCAGGCTTAGTCCTAGAATACACTAGCTTCATGCTAGTGTATGTGTTTCCATAAACCACTATTTTACTCTCTCTCACTATAGTATTTATAAAAATGAAAGTGTTATTGCTAACGATTTACACTACTTACTGTAGAAAGGAGGATTTTAATTTTTATCAAAGGCTTGAACTGACACCATGTCTCTCTCCATACTCATCATTTTTCTCTTTATCGATTTCTTTTAAATCTTAGGAAAGATTATTTGCAGGAACCAACTACTCTCTATGCCTGCGAAATTAAGAGAGAACGAAAAAACTCGTTTTGATGTATTATTTCTGAATGACAAAGAGGCAAAGGAATCAAATGTTGTAAATTGCGTGACTTTTTTTATGGAAAAGTTGGTTGAGTAAAATATTCTTTGTTTTCCTCGCCCACAGTTCTTTTGACTGCTCAGCGAATTGAACTTTTAATACAAGCTTCAGATTTCCCTAACAATCCATTTCTCGTTCTTTGAAATCCTGCAGTCAGAATAGATCTCGCAATACAGGAAACGCCTATTGAAATTCTTCTTTCATTAATGCAGAAGCAAAAATGTGAACAATGACATTTGTGAGGGGAATTTTGACACCAAAATAATCTGTTCCTTTTCTGACAAAGGTAGGTCTTCCACGCTGAATAAAACATAACTGTTTTAAAATTATACCTGGATCCAAAAAAGGGTAAATGTCTGAAAACTTGAAGTTTAATCAAAAGCGCCGCGTGCTGGGGAGCATAAAACGGATTTTCCGGATTCCTTCTTAGTGTTTTAGGGTGTAAAAACGCAGTCAGTACAGCTGCTGTTCCTACTAACTACATTTGATATCTCAGCAAAACTTCTCCCCTCAGAATTCCTATTTAAGATGAGAATTTCTGAGAAGATTTAGTATAGATCATTTTTTGCCCTGTAGACCCTGGGTATATGCATTGGCTTTTTCCATAAGACTTCCATAACGTCATTTCGACTATGCGTTCATGCCTGAAGATTGTGATCGGTATCAAGTATAAAAATGCCTTTTTAATCGCACTGAAGGGCATGTAGTGGCTAAGACCACAGGTTTCAGAGATTGAGAGTGGTGCGTTCACATCACACACTTCTGTCCCTTAATGCCAGGGCACTTCAGGAAATGATTTCACCTCACCATGGCGAGTGATTTCCTCAATGGTAATAAAGGGACAGTATAACCGACATTCCTTGTTAAATGATTATGAAGTGAAAAGTAGACAATACATTCAAAGTGTGTCGGAGAAAGCACGGCGCTTGGAATTTCGTTCGTAACAGTCATCCATGACGGGAGCAAGAGCAGTGCTTGTATCCATGGCACCCATTGTGTGAGGTTGTCAAATGCCATGATTCCGAGCCCGGCGCCAAAGATTAAAGGGGAGTGGGGACTGCTGCGTCTCGCTGCACAAGTGCCCAGAGAGCGTCAGGCTGCATGCCACTCTAAGATTCTTTTAAGGAAAAAGAGGTATTTAAACATTTTTCCGAACATTCACAAAAAAGGCGTTTTCTCCAAAAAAGAAGTATAAAGTAATTTAAAAATTGTTTTAGAAGTTTTATTTTGCTAGGACGCTACTCCTATGGCTGGAGATGCTACTTGGGACTCTAAAGAAGGTCACGGAGCAGTGTATTCGTTTTGAGTTTCTTCCGGAGAGATACCAGCTCTCGATGATTACCTACGCACTAAGCAGGCTTAGTCCTAGAATACACTAGCTTCATGCTAGTGTATGTGTTTCCATAAACCACTATTTTACTCTCTCTCACTATAGTATTTATAAAAATGAAAGTGTTATTGCTAACGATTTACACTACTTACTGTAGAAAGGAGGATTTTAATTTTTATCAAAGGCTTGAACTGACACCATGTCTCTCTCCATACTCATCATTTTTCTCTTTATCGATTTCTTTTAAATCTTAGGAAAGATTATTTGCAGGAACCAACTACTCTCTATGCCTGCGAAATTAAGAGAGAACGAAAAAACTCGTTTTGATGTATTATTTCTGAATGACAAAGAGGCAAAGGAATCAAATGTTGTAAATTGCGTGACTTTTTTTATGGAAAAGTTGGTTGAGTAAAATATTCTTTGTTTTCCTCGCCCACAGTTCTTTTGACTGCTCAGCGAATTGAACTTTTAATACAAGCTTCAGATTTCCCTAACAATCCATTTCTCGTTCTTTGAAATCCTGCAGTCAGAATAGATCTCGCAATACAGGAAACGCCTATTGAAATTCTTCTTTCATTAATGCAGAAGCAAAAATGTGAACAATGACATTTGTGAGGGGGAATTTTGACACCAAAATAATCTGTTCCTTTTCTGACAAAGGTAGGTCTTCCACGCTGAATAAAACATAACTGTTTTAAAATTATACCTGGATCCAAAAAAGGGTAAATGTCTGAAAACTTGAAGTTTAATCAAAAGCGCCGCGTGCTGGGGAGCATAAAACGGATTTTCCGGATTCCTTCTTAGTGTTTTAGGGTGTAAAAACGCAGTCAGTACAGCTGCTGTTCCTACTAACTACATTTGATATCTCAGCAAAACTTCTCCCCCTCAGAATTCCTATTTAAGATGAGAATTTCTGAGAAGATTTAGTATAGATCATTTTTTGCCCTGTAGACCCTGGGTATATGCATTGGCTTTTTCCATAAGACTTCCATAACGTCATTTCGACTATGCGTTCATGCCTGAAGATTGTGATCGGTATCAAGTATAAAAATGCCTTTTTAATCGCACTGAAGGGCATGTAGTGGCTAAGACCACAGGTTTCAGAGATTGAGAGTGGTGCGTTCACATCACACACTTCTGTCCCTTAATGCCAGGGCACTTCAGGAAATGATTTCACCTCACCATGGCGAGTGATTTCCTCAATGGTAATAAAGGGACAGTATAACCGACATTCCTTGTTAAATGATTATGAAGTGAAAAGTAGACAATACATTCAAAGTGTGTCGGAGAAAGCACGGCGCTTGGAATTTCGTTCGTAACAGTCATCCATGACGGGAGCAAGAGCAGTGCTTGTATCCATGGCACCCATTGTGTGAGGTTGTCAAATGCCATGATTCCGAGCCCGGCGCCAAAGATTAAAGGGGAGTGGGGACTGCTGCGTCTCGCTGCACAAGTGCCCAGAGAGCGTCAGGCTGCATGCCACTCTAAGATTCTTTTAAGGAAAAAGAGGTATTTAAACATTTTTCCGAACATTCACAAAAAAGGCGTTTTCTCCAAAAAAGAAGTATAAAGTAATTTAAAAATTGTTTTAGAAGTTTTATTTTGCTAGGACGCTACTCCTATGGCTGGAGATGCTACTTGGGACTCTAAAGAAGGTCACGGAGCAGTGTATTCGTTTTGAGTTTCTTCCGGAGAGATACCAGCTCTCGATGATTACCTACGCACTAAGCAGGCTTAGTCCTAGAATACACTAGCTTCATGCTAGTGTATGTGTTTCCATAAACCACTATTTTACTCTCTCTCACTATAGTATTTATAAAAATGAAAGTGTTATTGCTAACGATTTACACTACTTACTGTAGAAAGGAGGATTTTAATTTTTATCAAAGGCTTGAACTGACACCATGTCTCTCTCCATACTCATCATTTTTCTCTTTATCGATTTCTTTTAAATCTTAGGAAAGATTATTTGCAGGAACCAACTACTCTCTATGCCTGCGAAATTAAGAGAGAACGAAAAAACTCGTTTTGATGTATTATTTCTGAATGACAAAGAGGCAAAGGAATCAAATGTTGTAAATTGCGTGACTTTTTTTATGGAAAAGTTGGTTGAGTAAAATATTCTTTGTTTTCCTCGCCCACAGTTCTTTTGACTGCTCAGCGAATTGAACTTTTAATACAAGCTTCAGATTTCCCTAACAATCCATTTCTCGTTCTTTGAAATCCTGCAGTCAGAATAGATCTCGCAATACAGGAAACGCCTATTGAAATTCTTCTTTCATTAATGCAGAAGCAAAAATGTGAACAATGACATTTGTGAGGGGAATTTTGACACCAAAATAATCTGTTCCTTTTCTGACAAAGGTAGGTCTTCCACGCTGAATAAAACATAACTGTTTTAAAATTATACCTGGATCCAAAAAAGGGTAAATGTCTGAAAACTTGAAGTTTAATCAAAAGCGCCGCGTGCTGGGGAGCATAAAACGGATTTTCCGGATTCCTTCTTAGTGTTTTAGGGTGTAAAAACGCAGTCAGTACAGCTGCTGTTCCTACTAACTACATTTGATATCTCAGCAAAACTTCTCCCCTCAGAATTCCTATTTAAGATGAGAATTTCTGAGAAGATTTAGTATAGATCATTTTTTGCCCTGTAGACCCTGGGTATATGCATTGGCTTTTTCCATAAGACTTCCATAACGTCATTTCGACTATGCGTTCATGCCTGAAGATTGTGATCGGTATCAAGTATAAAAATGCCTTTTTAATCGCACTGAAGGGCATGTAGTGGCTAAGACCACAGGTTTCAGAGATTGAGAGTGGTGCGTTCACATCACACACTTCTGTCCCTTAATGCCAGGGCACTTCAGGAAATGATTTCACCTCACCATGGCGAGTGATTTCCTCAATGGTAATAAAGGGACAGTATAACCGACATTCCTTGTTAAATGATTATGAAGTGAAAAGTAGACAATACATTCAAAGTGTGTCGGAGAAAGCACGGCGCTTGGAATTTCGTTCGTAACAGTCATCCATGACGGGAGCAAGAGCAGTGCTTGTATCCATGGCACCCATTGTGTGAGGTTGTCAAATGCCATGATTCCGAGCCCGGCGCCAAAGATTAAAGGGGAGTGGGGACTGCTGCGTCTCGCTGCACAAGTGCCCAGAGAGCGTCAGGCTGCATGCCACTCTAAGATTCTTTTAAGGAAAAAGAGGTATTTAAACATTTTTCCGAACATTCACAAAAAAGGCGTTTTCTCCAAAAAAGAAGTATAAAGTAATTTAAAAATTGTTTTAGAAGTTTTATTTTGCTAGGACGCTACTCCTATGGCTGGAGATGCTACTTGGGACTCTAAAGAAGGTCACGGAGCAGTGTATTCGTTTTGAGTTTCTTCCGGAGAGATACCAGCTCTCGATGATTACCTACGCACTAAGCAGGCTTAGTCCTAGAATACACTAGCTTCATGCTAGTGTATGTGTTTCCATAAACCACTATTTTACTCTCTCTCACTATAGTATTTATAAAAATGAAAGTGTTATTGCTAACGATTTACACTACTTACTGTAGAAAGGAGGATTTTAATTTTTATCAAAGGCTTGAACTGACACCATGTCTCTCTCCATACTCATCATTTTTCTCTTTATCGATTTCTTTTAAATCTTAGGAAAGATTATTTGCAGGAACCAACTACTCTCTATGCCTGCGAAATTAAGAGAGAACGAAAAAACTCGTTTTGATGTATTATTTCTGAATGACAAAGAGGCAAAGGAATCAAATGTTGTAAATTGCGTGACTTTTTTTATGGAAAAGTTGGTTGAGTAAAATATTCTTTGTTTTCCTCGCCCACAGTTCTTTTGACTGCTCAGCGAATTGAACTTTTAATACAAGCTTCAGATTTCCCTAACAATCCATTTCTCGTTCTTTGAAATCCTGCAGTCAGAATAGATCTCGCAATACAGGAAACGCCTATTGAAATTCTTCTTTCATTAATGCAGAAGCAAAAATGTGAACAATGACATTTGTGAGGGGAATTTTGACACCAAAATAATCTGTTCCTTTTCTGACAAAGGTAGGTCTTCCACGCTGAATAAAACATAACTGTTTTAAAATTATACCTGGATCAAAAAAAGGGTAAATGTCTGAAAACTTGAAGTTTAATCAAAAGCGCCGCGTGCTGGGGAGCATAAAACGGATTTTCCGGATTCCTTCTTAGTGTTTTAGGGTGTAAAAACGCAGTCAGTACAGCTGCTGTTCCTACTAACTACATTTGATATCTCAGCAAAACTTCTCCCCTCAGAATTCCTATTTAAGATGAGAATTTCTGAGAAGATTTAGTATAGATCATTTTTTGCCCTGTAGACCCTGGGTATATGCATTGGCTTTTTCCATAAGTCCATAAGACTTCCATAACGTCATTTCGACTATGCGTTCATGCCTGAAGATTGTGATCGGTATCAAGTATAAAAATGCCTTTTTAATCGCACTGAAGGGCATGTAGTGGCTAAGACCACAGGTTTCAGAGATTGAGAGTGGTGCGTTCACATCACACACTTCTGTCCCTTAATGCCAGGGCACTTCAGGAAATGATTTCACCTCACCATGGCGAGTGATTTCCTCAATGGTAATAAAGGGACAGTATAACCGACATTCCTTGTTAAATGATTATGAAGTGAAAAGTAGACAATACATTCAAAGTGTGTCGGAGAAAGCACGGCGCTTGGAATTTCGTTCGTAACAGTCATCCATGACGGGAGCAAGAGCAGTGCTTGTATCCATGGCACCCATTGTGTGAGGTTGTCAAATGCCATGATTCCGAGCCCGGCGCCAAAGATTAAAGGGGAGTGGGGACTGCTGCGTCTCGCTGCACAAGTGCCCAGAGAGCGTCAGGCTGCATGCCACTCTAAGATTCTTTTAAGGAAAAAGAGGTATTTAAACATTTTTCCGAACATTCACAAAAAAGGCGTTTTCTCCAAAAAAGAAGTATAAAGTAATTTAAAAATTGTTTTAGAAGTTTTATTTTGCTAGGACGCTACTCCTATGGCTGGAGATGCTACTTGGGACTCTAAAGAAGGTCACGGAGCAGTGTATTCGTTTTGAGTTTCTTCCGGAGAGATACCAGCTCTCGATGATTACCTACGCACTAAGCAGGCTTAGTCCTAGAATACACTAGCTTCATGCTAGTGTATGTGTTTCCATAAACCACTATTTTACTCTCTCTCACTATAGTATTTATAAAAATGAAAGTGTTATTGCTAACGATTTACACTACTTACTGTAGAAAGGAGGATTTTAATTTTTATCAAAGGCTTGAACTGACACCATGTCTCTCTCCATACTCATCATTTTTCTCTTTATCGATTTCTTTTAAATCTTAGGAAAGATTATTTGCAGGAACCAACTACTCTCTATGCCTGCGAAATTAAGAGAGAACGAAAAAACTCGTTTTGATGTATTATTTCTGAATGACAAAGAGGCAAAGGAATCAAATGTTGTAAATTGCGTGACTTTTTTTATGGAAAAGTTGGTTGAGTAAAATATTCTTTGTTTTCCTCGCCCACAGTTCTTTTGACTGCTCAGCGAATTGAACTTTTAATACAAGCTTCAGATTTCCCTAACAATCCATTTCTCGTTCTTTGAAATCCTGCAGTCAGAATAGATCTCGCAATACAGGAAACGCCTATTGAAATTCTTCTTTCATTAATGCAGAAGCAAAAATGTGAACAATGACATTTGTGAGGGGAATTTTGACACCAAAATAATCTGTTCCTTTTCTGACAAAGGTAGGTCTTCCACGCTGAATAAAACATAACTGTTTTAAAATTATACCTGGATCCAAAAAAGGGTAAATGTCTGAAAACTTGAAGTTTAATCAAAAGCGCCGCGTGCTGGGGAGCATAAAACGGATTTTCCGGATTCCTTCTTAGTGTTTTAGGGTGTAAAAACGCAGTCAGTACAGCTGCTGTTCCTACTAACTACATTTGATATCTCAGCAAAACTTCTCCCCTCAGAATTCCTATTTAAGATGAGAATTTCTGAGAAGATTTAGTATAGATCATTTTTTGCCCTGTAGACCCTGGGTATATGCATTGGCTTTTTCCATAAGACTTCCATAACGTCATTTCGACTATGCGTTCATGCCTGAAGATTGTGATCGGTATCAAGTATAAAAATGCCTTTTTAATCGCACTGAAGGGCATGTAGTGGCTAAGACCACAGGTTTCAGAGATTGAGAGTGGTGCGTTCACATCACACACTTCTGTCCCTTAATGCCAGGGCACTTCAGGAAATGATTTCACCTCACCATGGCGAGTGATTTCCTCAATGGTAATAAAGGGACAGTATAACCGACATTCCTTGTTAAATGATTATGAAGTGAAAAGTAGACAATACATTCAAAGTGTGTCGGAGAAAGCACGGCGCTTGGAATTTCGTTCGTAACAGTCATCCATGACGGGAGCAAGAGCAGTGCTTGTATCCATGGCACCCATTGTGTGAGGTTGTCAAATGCCATGATTCCGAGCCCGGCGCCAAAGATTAAAGGGGAGTGGGGACTGCTGCGTCTCGCTGCACAAGTGCCCAGAGAGCGTCAGGCTGCATGCCACTCTAAGATTCTTTTAAGGAAAAAGAGGTATTTAAACATTTTTCCGAACATTCACAAAAAAGGCGTTTTCTCCAAAAAAGAAGTATAAAGTAATTTAAAAATTGTTTTAGAAGTTTTATTTTGCTAGGACGCTACTCCTATGGCTGGAGATGCTACTTGGGACTCTAAAGAAGGTCACGGAGCAGTGTATTCGTTTTGAGTTTCTTCCGGAGAGATACCAGCTCTCGATGATTACCTACGCACTAAGCAGGCTTAGTCCTAGAATACACTAGCTTCATGCTAGTGTATGTGTTTCCATAAACCACTATTTTACTCTCTCTCACTATAGTATTTATAAAAATGAAAGTGTTATTGCTAACGATTTACACTACTTACTGTAGAAAGGAGGATTTTAATTTTTATCAAAGGCTTGAACTGACACCATGTCTCTCTCCATACTCATCATTTTTCTCTTTATCGATTTCTTTTAAATCTTAGGAAAGATTATTTGCAGGAACCAACTACTCCCTATGCCTGCGAAATTAAGAGAGAACGAAAAAACTCGTTTTGATGTATTATTTCTGAATGACAAAGAGGCAAAGGAATCAAATGTTGTAAATTGCGTGACTTTTTTTATGGAAAAGTTGGTTGAGTAAAATATTCTTTGTTTTCCTCGCCCACAGTTCTTTTGACTGCTCAGCGAATTGAACTTTTAATACAAGCTTCAGATTTCCCTAACAATCCATTTCTCGTTCTTTGAAATCCTGCAGTCAGAATAGATCTCGCAATACAGGAAACGCCTATTGAAATTCTTCTTTCATTAATGCAGAAGCAAAAATGTGAACAATGACATTTGTGAGGGGAATTTTGACACCAAAATAATCTGTTCCTTTTCTGACAAAGGTAGGTCTTCCACGCTGAATAAAACATAACTGTTTTAAAATTATACCTGGATCCAAAAAAGGGTAAATGTCTGAAAACTTGAAGTTTAATCAAAAGCGCCGCGTGCTGGGGAGCATAAAACGGATTTTCCGGATTCCTTCTTAGTGTTTTAGGGTGTAAAAACGCAGTCAGTACAGCTGCTGTTCCTACTAACTACATTTGATATCTCAGCAAAACTTCTCCCCTCAGAATTCCTATTTAAGATGAGAATTTCTGAGAAGATTTAGTATAGATCATTTTTTGCCCTGTAGACCCTGGGTATATGCATTGGCTTTTTCCATAAGACTTCCATAACGTCATTTCGACTATGCGTTCATGCCTGAAGATTGTGATCGGTATCAAGTATAAAAATGCCTTTTTAATCGCACTGAAGGGCATGTAGTGGCTAAGACCACAGGTTTCAGAGATTGAGAGTGGTGCGTTCACATCACACACTTCTGTCCCTTAATGCCAGGGCACTTCAGGAAATGATTTCACCTCACCATGGCGAGTGATTTCCTCAATGGTAATAAAGGGACAGTATAACCGACATTCCTTGTTAAATGATTATGAAGTGAAAAGTAGACAATACATTCAAAGTGTGTCGGAGAAAGCACGGCGCTTGGAATTTCGTTCGTAACAGTCATCCATGACGGGAGCAAGAGCAGTGCTTGTATCCATGGCACCCATTGTGTGAGGTTGTCAAATGCCATGATTCCGAGCCCGGCGCCAAAGATTAAAGGGGAGTGGGGACTGCTGCGTCTCGCTGCACAAGTGCCCAGAGAGCGTCAGGCTGCATGCCACTCTAAGATTCTTTTAAGGAAAAAGAGGTATTTAAACATTTTTCCGAACATTCACAAAAAAGGCGTTTTCTCCAAAAAAGAAGTATAAAGTAATTTAAAAATTGTTTTAGAAGTTTTATTTTGCTAGGACGCTACTCCTATGGCTGGAGATGCTACTTGGGACTCTAAAGAAGGTCACGGAGCAGTGTATTCGTTTTGAGTTTCTTCCGGAGAGATACCAGCTCTCGATGATTACCTACGCACTAAGCAGGCTTAGTCCTAGAATACACTAGCTTCATGCTAGTGTATGTGTTTCCATAAACCACTATTTTACTCTCTCTCACTATAGTATTTATAAAAATGAAAGTGTTATTGCTAACGATTTACACTACTTACTGTAGAAAGGAGGATTTTAATTTTTATCAAAGGCTTGAACTGACACCATGTCTCTCTCCATACTCATCATTTTTCTCTTTATCGATTTCTTTTAAATCTTAGGAAAGATTATTTGCAGGAACCAACTACTCTCTATGCCTGCGAAATTAAGAGAGAACGAAAAAACTCGTTTTGATGTATTATTTCTGAATGACAAAGAGGCAAAGGAATCAAATGTTGTAAATTGCGTGACTTTTTTTATGGAAAAGTTGGTTGAGTAAAATATTCTTTGTTTTCCTCGCCCACAGTTCTTTTGACTGCTCAGCGAATTGAACTTTTAATACAAGCTTCAGATTTCCCTAACAATCCATTTCTCGTTCTTTGAAATCCTGCAGTCAGAATAGATCTCGCAATACAGGAAACGCCTATTGAAATTCTTCTTTCATTAATGCAGAAGCAAAAATGTGAACAATGACATTTGTGAGGGGAATTTTGACACCAAAATAATCTGTTCCTTTTCTGACAAAGGTAGGTCTTCCACGCTGAATAAAACATAACTGTTTTAAAATTATACCTGGATCCAAAAAAGGGTAAATGTCTGAAAACTTGAAGTTTAATCAAAAGCGCCGCGTGCTGGGGAGCATAAAACGGATTTTCCGGATTCCTTCTTAGTGTTTTAGGGTGTAAAAACGCAGTCAGTACAGCTGCTGTTCCTACTAACTACATTTGATATCTCAGCAAAACTTCTCCCCTCAGAATTCCTATTTAAGATGAGAATTTCTGAGAAGATTTAGTATAGATCATTTTTTGCCCTGTAGACCCTGGGTATATGCATTGGCTTTTTCCATAAGACTTCCATAACGTCATTTCGACTATGCGTTCATGCCTGAAGATTGTGATCGGTATCAAGTATAAAAATGCCTTTTTAATCGCACTGAAGGGCATGTAGTGGCTAAGACCACAGGTTTCAGAGAT
Organism: Manis pentadactyla; assembly: GCF_030020395.1. Classification (NCBI taxonomy): domain Eukaryota; kingdom Metazoa; phylum Chordata; class Mammalia; order Pholidota; family Manidae; genus Manis; species Manis pentadactyla. The sequence continues at coordinate 39,255 of NW_026644695.1, read as the reverse complement.
TGAGAGTGGTGCGTTCACATCACACACTTCTGTCCCTTAATGCCAGGGCACTTCAGGAAATGATTTCACCTCACCATGGCGAGTGATTTCCTCAATGGTAATAAAGGGACAGTATAACCGACATTCCTTGTTAAATGATTATGAAGTGAAAAGTAGACAATACATTCAAAGTGTGTCGGAGAAAGCACGGCGCTTGGAATTTCGTTCGTAACAGTCATCCATGACGGGAGCAAGAGCAGTGCTTGTATCCATGGCACCCATTGTGTGAGGTTGTCAAATGCCATGATTCCGAGCCCGGCGCCAAAGATTAAAGGGGAGTGGGGACTGCTGCGTCTCGCTGCACAAGTGCCCAGAGAGCGTCAGGCTGCATGCCACTCTAAGATTCTTTTAAGGAAAAAGAGGTATTTAAACATTTTTCCGAACATTCACAAAAAAGGCGTTTTCTCCAAAAAAGAAGTATAAAGTAATTTAAAAATTGTTTTAGAAGTTTTATTTTGCTAGGACGCTACTCCTATGGCTGGAGATGCTACTTGGGACTCTAAAGAAGGTCACGGAGCAGTGTATTCGTTTTGAGTTTCTTCCGGAGAGATACCAGCTCTCGATGATTACCTACGCACTAAGCAGGCTTAGTCCTAGAATACACTAGCTTCATGCTAGTGTATGTGTTTCCATAAACCACTATTTTACTCTCTCTCACTATAGTATTTATAAAAATGAAAGTGTTATTGCTAACGATTTACACTACTTACTGTAGAAAGGAGGATTTTAATTTTTATCAAAGGCTTGAACTGACACCATGTCTCTCTCCATACTCATCATTTTTCTCTTTATCGATTTCTTTTAAATCTTAGGAAAGATTATTTGCAGGAACCAACTACTCTCTATGCCTGCGAAATTAAGAGAGAACGAAAAAACTCGTTTTGATGTATTATTTCTGAATGACAAAGAGGCAAAGGAATCAAATGTTGTAAATTGCGTGACTTTTTTTATGGAAAAGTTGGTTGAGTAAAATATTCTTTGTTTTCCTCGCCCACAGTTCTTTTGACTGCTCAGCGAATTGAACTTTTAATACAAGCTTCAGATTTCCCTAACAATCCATTTCTCGTTCTTTGAAATCCTGCAGTCAGAATAGATCTCGCAATACAGGAAACGCCTATTGAAATTCTTCTTTCATTAATGCAGAAGCAAAAATGTGAACAATGACATTTGTGAGGGGAATTTTGACACCAAAATAATCTGTTCCTTTTCTGACAAAGGTAGGTCTTCCACGCTGAATAAAACATAACTGTTTTAAAATTATACCTGGATCCAAAAAAGGGTAAATGTCTGAAAACTTGAAGTTTAATCAAAAGCGCCGCGTGCTGGGGAGCATAAAACGGATTTTCCGGATTCCTTCTTAGTGTTTTAGGGTGTAAAAACGCAGTCAGTACAGCTGCTGTTCCTACTAACTACATTTGATATCTCAGCAAAACTTCTCCCCTCAGAATTCCTATTTAAGATGAGAATTTCTGAGAAGATTTAGTATAGATCATTTTTTGCCCTGTAGACCCTGGGTATATGCATTGGCTTTTTCCATAAGACTTCCATAACGTCATTTCGACTATGCGTTCATGCCTGAAGATTGTGATCGGTATCAAGTATAAAAATGCCTTTTTAATCGCACTGAAGGGCATGTAGTGGCTAAGACCACAGGTTTCAGAGATTGAGAGTGGTGCGTTCACATCACACACTTCTGTCCCTTAATGCCAGGGCACTTCAGGAAATGATTTCACCTCACCATGGCGAGTGATTTCCTCAATGGTAATAAAGGGACAGTATAACCGACATTCCTTGTTAAATGATTATGAAGTGAAAAGTAGACAATACATTCAAAGTGTGTCGGAGAAAGCACGGCGCTTGGAATTTCGTTCGTAACAGTCATCCATGACGGGAGCAAGAGCAGTGCTTGTATCCATGGCACCCATTGTGTGAGGTTGTCAAATGCCATGATTCCGAGCCCGGCGCCAAAGATTAAAGGGGAGTGGGGACTGCTGCGTCTCGCTGCACAAGTGCCCAGAGAGCGTCAGGCTGCATGCCACTCTAAGATTCTTTTAAGGAAAAAGAGGTATTTAAACATTTTTCCGAACATTCACAAAAAAGGCGTTTTCTCCAAAAAAGAAGTATAAAGTAATTTAAAAATTGTTTTAGAAGTTTTATTTTGCTAGGACGCTACTCCTATGGCTGGAGATGCTACTTGGGACTCTAAAGAAGGTCACGGAGCAGTGTATTCGTTTTGAGTTTCTTCCGGAGAGATACCAGCTCTCGATGATTACCTACGCACTAAGCAGGCTTAGTCCTAGAATACACTAGCTTCATGCTAGTGTATGTGTTTCCATAAACCACTATTTTACTCTCTCTCACTATAGTATTTATAAAAATGAAAGTGTTATTGCTAACGATTTACACTACTTACTGTAGAAAGGAGGATTTTAATTTTTATCAAAGGCTTGAACTGACACCATGTCTCTCTCCATACTCATCATTTTTCTCTTTATCGATTTCTTTTAAATCTTAGGAAAGATTATTTGCAGGAACCAACTACTCTCTATGCCTGCGAAATTAAGAGAGAACGAAAAAACTCGTTTTGATGTATTATTTCTGAATGACAAAGAGGCAAAGGAATCAAATGTTGTAAATTGCGTGACTTTTTTTATGGAAAAGTTGGTTGAGTAAAATATTCTTTGTTTTCCTCGCCCACAGTTCTTTTGACTGCTCAGCGAATTGAACTTTTAATACAAGCTTCAGATTTCCCTAACAATCCATTTCTCGTTCTTTGAAATCCTGCAGTCAGAATAGATCTCGCAATACAGGAAACGCCTATTGAAATTCTTCTTTCATTAATGCAGAAGCAAAAATGTGAACAATGACATTTGTGAGGGGAATTTTGACACCAAAATAATCTGTTCCTTTTCTGACAAAGGTAGGTCTTCCACGCTGAATAAAACATAACTGTTTTAAAATTATACCTGGATCCAAAAAAGGGTAAATGTCTGAAAACTTGAAGTTTAATCAAAAGCGCCGCGTGCTGGGGAGCATAAAACGGATTTTCCGGATTCCTTCTTAGTGTTTTAGGGTGTAAAAACGCAGTCAGTACAGCTGCTGTTCCTACTAACTACATTTGATATCTCAGCAAAACTTCTCCCCTCAGAATTCCTATTTAAGATGAGAATTTCTGAGAAGATTTAGTATAGATCATTTTTTGCCCTGTAGACCCTGGGTATATGCATTGGCTTTTTCCATAAGACTTCCATAACGTCATTTCGACTATGCGTTCATGCCTGAAGATTGTGATCGGTATCAAGTATAAAAATGCCTTTTTAATCGCACTGAAGGGCATGTAGTGGCTAAGACCACAGGTTTCAGAGATTGAGAGTGGTGCGTTCACATCACACACTTCTGTCCCTTAATGCCAGGGCACTTCAGGAAATGATTTCACCTCACCATGGCGAGTGATTTCCTCAATGGTAATAAAGGGACAGTATAACCGACATTCCTTGTTAAATGATTATGAAGTGAAAAGTAGACAATACATTCAAAGTGTGTCGGAGAAAGCACGGCGCTTGGAATTTCGTTCGTAACAGTCATCCATGACGGGAGCAAGAGCAGTGCTTGTATCCATGGCACCCATTGTGTGAGGTTGTCAAATGCCATGATTCCGAGCCCGGCGCCAAAGATTAAAGGGGAGTGGGGACTGCTGCGTCTCGCTGCACAAGTGCCCAGAGAGCGTCAGGCTGCATGCCACTCTAAGATTCTTTTAAGGAAAAAGAGGTATTTAAACATTTTTCCGAACATTCACAAAAAAGGCGTTTTCTCCAAAAAAGAAGTATAAAGTAATTTAAAAATTGTTTTAGAAGTTTTATTTTGCTAGGACGCTACTCCTATGGCTGGAGATGCTACTTGGGACTCTAAAGAAGGTCACGGAGCAGTGTATTCGTTTTGAGTTTCTTCCGGAGAGATACCAGCTCTCGATGATTACCTACGCACTAAGCAGGCTTAGTCCTAGAATACACTAGCTTCATGCTAGTGTATGTGTTTCCATAAACCACTATTTTACTCTCTCTCACTATAGTATTTATAAAAATGAAAGTGTTATTGCTAACGATTTACACTACTTACTGTAGAAAGGAGGATTTAATTTTTATCAAAGGCTTGAACTGACACCATGTCTCTCTCCATACTCATCATTTTTCTCTTTATCGATTTCTTTTAAATCTTAGGAAAGATTATTTGCAGGAACCAACTACTCTCTATGCCTGCGAAATTAAGAGAGAACGAAAAAACTCGTTTTGATGTATTATTTCTGAATGACAAAGAGGCAAAGGAATCAAATGTTGTAAATTGCGTGACTTTTTTTATGGAAAAGTTGGTTGAGTAAAATATTCTTTGTTTTCCTCGCCCACAGTTCTTTTGACTGCTCAGCGAATTGAACTTTTAATACAAGCTTCAGATTTCCCTAACAATCCATTTCTCGTTCTTTGAAATCCTGCAGTCAGAATAGATCTCGCAATACAGGAAACGCCTATTGAAATTCTTCTTTCATTAATGCAGAAGCAAAAATGTGAACAATGACATTTGTGAGGGGAATTTTGACACCAAAATAATCTGTTCCTTTTCTGACAAAGGTAGGTCTTCCACGCTGAATAAAACATAACTGTTTTAAAATTATACCTGGATCCAAAAAAGGGTAAATGTCTGAAAACTTGAAGTTTAATCAAAAGCGCCGCGTGCTGGGGAGCATAAAACGGATTTTCCGGATTCCTTCTTAGTGTTTTAGGGTGTAAAAACGCAGTCAGTACAGCTGCTGTTCCTACTAACTACATTTGATATCTCAGCAAAACTTCTCCCCTCAGAATTCCTATTTAAGATGAGAATTTCTGAGAAGATTTAGTATAGATCATTTTTTGCCCTGTAGACCCTGGGTATATGCATTGGCTTTTTCCATAAGACTTCCATAACGTCATTTCGACTATGCGTTCATGCCTGAAGATTGTGATCGGTATCAAGTATAAAAATGCCTTTTTAATCGCACTGAAGGGCATGTAGTGGCTAAGACCACAGGTTTCAGAGATTGAGAGTGGTGCGTTCACATCACACACTTCTGTCCCTTAATGCCAGGGCACTTCAGGAAATGATTTCACCTCACCATGGCGAGTGATTTCCTCAATGGTAATAAAGGGACAGTATAACCGACATTCCTTGTTAAATGATTATGAAGTGAAAAGTAGACAATACATTCAAAGTGTGTCGGAGAAAGCACGGCGCTTGGAATTTCGTTCGTAACAGTCATCCATGACGGGAGCAAGAGCAGTGCTTGTATCCATGGCACCCATTGTGTGAGGTTGTCAAATGCCATGATTCCGAGCCCGGCGCCAAAGATTAAAGGGGAGTGGGGACTGCTGCGTCTCGCTGCACAAGTGCCCAGAGAGCGTCAGGCTGCATGCCACTCTAAGATTCTTTTAAGGAAAAAGAGGTATTTAAACATTTTTCCGAACATTCACAAAAAAGGCGTTTTCTCCAAAAAAGAAGTATAAAGTAATTTAAAAATTGTTTTAGAAGTTTTATTTTGCTAGGACGCTACTCCTATGGCTGGAGATGCTACTTGGGACTCTAAAGAAGGTCACGGAGCAGTGTATTCGTTTTGAGTTTCTTCCGGAGAGATACCAGCTCTCGATGATTACCTACGCACTAAGCAGGCTTAGTCCTAGAATACACTAGCTTCATGCTAGTGTATGTGTTTCCATAAACCACTATTTTACTCTCTCTCACTATAGTATTTATAAAAATGAAAGTGTTATTGCTAACGATTTACACTACTTACTGTAGAAAGGAGGATTTTAATTTTTATCAAAGGCTTGAACTGACACCATGTCTCTCTCCATACTCATCATTTTTCTCTTTATCGATTTCTTTTAAATCTTAGGAAAGATTATTTGCAGGAACCAACTACTCTCTATGCCTGCGAAATTAAGAGAGAACGAAAAAACTCGTTTTGATGTATTATTTCTGAATGACAAAGAGGCAAAGGAATCAAATGTTGTAAATTGCGTGACTTTTTTTATGGAAAAGTTGGTTGAGTAAAATATTCTTTGTTTTCCTCGCCCACAGTTCTTTTGACTGCTCAGCGAATTGAACTTTTAATACAAGCTTCAGATTTCCCTAACAATCCATTTCTCGTTCTTTGAAATCCTGCAGTCAGAATAGATCTCGCAATACAGGAAACGCCTATTGAAATTCTTCTTTCATTAATGCAGAAGCAAAAATGTGAACAATGACATTTGTGAGGGGAATTTTGACACCAAAATAATCTGTTCCTTTTCTGACAAAGGTAGGTCTTCCACGCTGAATAAAACATAACTGTTTTAAAATTATACCTGGATCCAAAAAAGGGTAAATGTCTGAAAACTTGAAGTTTAATCAAAAGCGCCGCGTGCTGGGGAGCATAAAACGGATTTTCCGGATTCCTTCTTAGTGTTTTAGGGTGTAAAAACGCAGTCAGTACAGCTGCTGTTCCTACTAACTACATTTGATATCTCAGCAAAACTTCTCCCCTCAGAATTCCTATTTAAGATGAGAATTTCTGAGAAGATTTAGTATAGATCATTTTTTGCCCTGTAGACCCTGGGTATATGCATTGGCTTTTTCCATAAGACTTCCATAACGTCATTTCGACTATGCGTTCATGCCTGAAGATTGTGATCGGTATCAAGTATAAAAATGCCTTTTTAATCGCACTGAAGGGCATGTAGTGGCTAAGACCACAGGTTTCAGAGATTGAGAGTGGTGCGTTCACATCACACACTTCTGTCCCTTAATGCCAGGGCACTTCAGGAAATGATTTCACCTCACCATGGCGAGTGATTTCCTCAATGGTAATAAAGGGACAGTATAACCGACATTCCTTGTTAAATGATTATGAAGTGAAAAGTAGACAATACATTCAAAGTGTGTCGGAAAAAGCACGGCGCTTGGAATTTCGTTCGTAACAGTCATCCATGACGGGAGCAAGAGCAGTGCTTGTATCCATGGCACCCATTGTGTGAGGTTGTCAAATGCCATGATTCCGAGCCCGGCGCCAAAGATTAAAGGGGAGTGGGGACTGCTGCGTCTCGCTGCACAAGTGCCCAGAGAGCGTCAGGCTGCATGCCACTCTAAGATTCTTTTAAGGAAAAAGAGGTATTTAAACATTTTTCCGAACATTCACAAAAAAGGCGTTTTCTCCAAAAAAGAAGTATAAAGTAATTTAAAAATTGTTTTAGAAGTTTTATTTTGCTAGGACGCTACTCCTATGGCTGGAGATGCTACTTGGGACTCTAAAGAAGGTCACGGAGCAGTGTATTCGTTTTGAGTTTCTTCCGGAGAGATACCAGCTCTCGATGATTACCTACGCACTAAGCAGGCTTAGTCCTAGAATACACTAGCTTCATGCTAGTGTATGTGTTTCCATAAACCACTATTTTACTCTCTCTCACTATAGTATTTATAAAAATGAAAGTGTTATTGCTAACGATTTACACTACTTACTGTAGAAAGGAGGATTTTAATTTTTATCAAAGGCTTGAACTGACACCATGTCTCTCTCCATACTCATCATTTTTCTCTTTATCGATTTCTTTTAAATCTTAGGAAAGAGTATTTGCAGGAACCAACTACTCTCTATGCCTGCGAAATTAAGAGAGAACGAAAAAACTCGTTTTGATGTATTATTTCTGAATGACAAAGAGGCAAAGGAATCAAATGTTGTAAATTGCGTGACTTTTTTTATGGAAAAGTTGGTTGAGTAAAATATTCTTTGTTTTCCTCGCCCACAGTTCTTTTGACTGCTCAGCGAATTGAACTTTTAATACAAGCTTCAGATTTCCCTAACAATCCATTTCTCGTTCTTTGAAATCCTGCAGTCAGAATAGATCTCGCAATACAGGAAACGCCTATTGAAATTCTTCTTTCATTAATGCAGAAGCAAAAATGTGAACAATGACATTTGTGAGGGGAATTTTGACACCAAAATAATCTGTTCCTTTTCTGACAAAGGTAGGTCTTCCACGCTGAATAAAACATAACTGTTTTAAAATTATACCTGGATCCAAAAAAGGGTAAATGTCTGAAAACTTGAAGTTTAATCAAAAGCGCCGCGTGCTGGGGAGCATAAAACGGATTTTCCGGATTCCTTCTTAGTGTTTTAGGGTGTAAAAACGCAGTCAGTACAGCTGCTGTTCCTACTAACTACATTTGATATCTCAGCAAAACTTCTCCCCTCAGAATTCCTATTTAAGATGAGAATTTCTGAGAAGATTTAGTATAGATCATTTTTTGCCCTGTAGACCCTGGGTATATGCATTGGCTTTTTCCATAAGACTTCCATAACGTCATTTCGACTATGCGTTCATGCCTGAAGATTGTGATCGGTATCAAGTATAAAAATGCCTTTTTAATCGCACTGAAGGGCATGTAGTGGCTAAGACCACAGGTTTCAGAGATTGAGAGTGGTGCGTTCACATCACACACTTCTGTCCCTTAATGCCAGGGCACTTCAGGAAATGATTTCACCTCACCATGGCGAGTGATTTCCTCAATGGTAATAAAGGGACAGTATAACCGACATTCCTTGTTAAATGATTATGAAGTGAAAAGTAGACAATACATTCAAAGTGTGTCGGAGAAAGCACGGCGCTTGGAATTTCGTTCGTAACAGTCATCCATGACGGGAGCAAGAGCAGTGCTTGTATCCATGGCACCCATTGTGTGAGGTTGTCAAATGCCATGATTCCGAGCCCGGCGCCAAAGATTAAAGGGGAGTGGGGACTGCTGCGTCTCGCTGCACAAGTGCCCAGAGAGCGTCAGGCTGCATGCCACTCTAAGATTCTTTTAAGGAAAAAGAGGTATTTAAACATTTTTCCGAACATTCACAAAAAAGGCGTTTTCTCCAAAAAAGAAGTATAAAGTAATTTAAAAATTGTTTTAGAAGTTTTATTTTGCTAGGACGCTACTCCTATGGCTGGAGATGCTACTTGGGACTCTAAAGAAGGTCACGGAGCAGTGTATTCGTTTTGAGTTTCTTCCGGAGAGATACCAGCTCTCGATGATTACCTACGCACTAAGCAGGCTTAGTCCTAGAATACACTAGCTTCATGCTAGTGTATGTGTTTCCATAAACCACTATTTTACTCTCTCTCACTATAGTATTTATAAAAATGAAAGTGTTATTGCTAACGATTTACACTACTTACTGTAGAAAGGAGGATTTAATTTTTATCAAAGGCTTGAACTGACACCATGTCTCTCTCCATACTCATCATTTTTCTCTTTATCGATTTCTTTTAAATCTTAGGAAAGATTATTTGCAGGAACCAACTACTCTCTATGCCTGCGAAATTAAGAGAGAACGAAAAAACTCGTTTTGATGTATTATTTCTGAATGACAAAGAGGCAAAGGAATCAAATGTTGTAAATTGCGTGACTTTTTTTATGGAAAAGTTGGTTGAGTAAAATATTCTTTGTTTTCCTCGCCCACAGTTCTTTTGACTGCTCAGCGAATTGAACTTTTAATACAAGCTTCAGATTTCCCTAACAATCCATTTCTCGTTCTTTGAAATCCTGCAGTCAGAATAGATCTCGCAATACAGGAAACGCCTATTGAAATTCTTCTTTCATTAATGCAGAAGCAAAAATGTGAACAATGACATTTGTGAGGGGAATTTTGACACCAAAATAATCTGTTCCTTTTCTGACAAAGGTAGGTCTTCCACGCTGAATAAAACATAACTGTTTTAAAATTATACCTGGATCCAAAAAAGGGTAAATGTCTGAAAACTTGAAGTTTAATCAAAAGCGCCGCGTGCTGGGGAGCATAAAACGGATTTTCCGGATTCCTTCTTAGTGTTTTAGGGTGTAAAAACGCAGTCAGTACAGCTGCTGTTCCTACTAACTACATTTGATATCTCAGCAAAACTTCTCCCCTCAGAATTCCTATTTAAGATGAGAATTTCTGAGAAGATTTAGTATAGATCATTTTTTGCCCTGTAGACCCTGGGTATATGCATTGGCTTTTTCCATAAGACTTCCATAACGTCATTTCGACTATGCGTTCATGCCTGAAGATTGTGATCGGTATCAAGTATAAAAATGCCTTTTTAATCGCACTGAAGGGCATGTAGTGGCTAAGACCACAGGTTTCAGAGATTGAGAGTGGTGCGTTCACATCACACACTTCTGTCCCTTAATGCCAGGGCACTTCAGGAAATGATTTCACCTCACCATGGCGAGTGATTTCCTCAATGGTAATAAAGGGACAGTATAACCGACATTCCTTGTTAAATGATTATGAAGTGAAAAGTAGACAATACATTCAAAGTGTGTCGGAGAAAGCACGGCGCTTGGAATTTCGTTCGTAACAGTCATCCATGACGGGAGCAAGAGCAGTGCTTGTATCCATGGCACCCATTGTGTGAGGTTGTCAAATGCCATGATTCCGAGCCCGGCGCCAAAGATTAAAGGGGAGTGGGGACTGCTGCGTCTCGCTGCACAAGTGCCCAGAGAGCGTCAGGCTGCATGCCACTCTAAGATTCTTTTAAGGAAAAAGAGGTATTTAAACATTTTTCCGAACATTCACAAAAAAGGCGTTTTCTCCAAAAAAGAAGTATAAAGTAATTTAAAAATTGTTTTAGAAGTTTTATTTTGCTAGGACGCTACTCCTATGGCTGGAGATGCTACTTGGGACTCTAAAGAAGGTCACGGAGCAGTGTATTCGTTTTGAGTTTCTTCCGGAGAGATACCAGCTCTCGATGATTACCTACGCACTAAGCAGGCTTAGTCCTAGAATACACTAGCTTCATGCTAGTGTATGTGTTTCCATAAACCACTATTTTACTCTCTCTCACTATAGTATTTATAAAAATGAAAGTGTTATTGCTAACGATTTACACTACTTACTGTAGAAAGGAGGATTTTAATTTTTATCAAAGGCTTGAACTGACACCATGTCTCTCTCCATACTCATCATTTTTCTCTTTATCGATTTCTTTTAAATCTTAGGAAAGATTATTTGCAGGAACCAACTACTCTCTATGCCTGCGAAATTAAGAGAGAACGAAAAAACTCGTTTTGATGTATTATTTCTGAATGACAAAGAGGCAAAGGAATCAAATGTTGTAAATTGCGTGACTTTTTTTATGGAAAAGTTGGTTGAGTAAAATATTCTTTGTTTTCCTCGCCCACAGTTCTTTTGACTGCTCAGCGAATTGAACTTTTAATACAAGCTTCAGATTTCCCTAACAATCCATTTCTCGTTCTTTGAAATCCTGCAGTCAGAATAGATCTCGCAATACAGGAAACGCCTATTGAAATTCTTCTTTCATTAATGCAGAAGCAAAAATGTGAACAATGACATTTGTGAGGGGAATTTTGACACCAAAATAATCTGTTCCTTTTCTGACAAAGGTAGGTCTTCCACGCTGAATAAAACATAACTGTTTTAAAATTATACCTGGATCCAAAAAAGGGTAAATGTCTGAAAACTTGAAGTTTAATCAAAAGCGCCGCGTGCTGGGGAGCATAAAACGGATTTTCCGGATTCCTTCTTAGTGTTTTAGGGTGTAAAAACGCAGTCAGTACAGCTGCTGTTCCTACTAACTACATTTGATATCTCAGCAAAACTTCTCCCCTCAGAATTCCTATTTAAGATGAGAATTTCTGAGAAGATTTAGTATAGATCATTTTTTGCCCTGTAGACCCTGGGTATATGCATTGGCTTTTTCCATAAGACTTCCATAACGTCATTTCGACTATGCGTTCATGCCTGAAGATTGTGATCGGTATCAAGTATAAAAATGCCTTTTTAATCGCACTGAAGGGCATGTAGTGGCTAAGACCACAGGTTTCAGAGATTGAGAGTGGTGCGTTCACATCACACACTTCTGTCCCTTAATGCCAGGGCACTTCAGGAAATGATTTCACCTCACCATGGCGAGTGATTTCCTCAATGGTAATAAAGGGACAGTATAACCGACATTCCTTGTTAAATGATTATGAAGTGAAAAGTAGACAATACATTCAAAGTGTGTCGGAAAAAGCACGGCGCTTGGAATTTCGTTCGTAACAGTCATCCATGACGGGAGCAAGAGCAGTGCTTGTATCCATGGCACCCATTGTGTGAGGTTGTCAAATGCCATGATTCCGAGCCCGGCGCCAAAGATTAAAGGGGAGTGGGGACTGCTGCGTCTCGCTGCACAAGTGCCCAGAGAGCGTCAGGCTGCATGCCACTCTAAGATTCTTTTAAGGAAAAAGAGGTATTTAAACATTTTTCCGAACATTCACAAAAAAGGCGTTTTCTCCAAAAAAGAAGTATAAAGTAATTTAAAAATTGTTTTAGAAGTTTTATTTTGCTAGGACGCTACTCCTATGGCTGGAGATGCTACTTGGGACTCTAAAGAAGGTCACGGAGCAGTGTATTCGTTTTGAGTTTCTTCCGGAGAGATACCAGCTCTCGATGATTACCTACGCACTAAGCAGGCTTAGTCCTAGAATACACTAGCTTCATGCTAGTGTATGTGTTTCCATAAACCACTATTTTACTCTCTCTCACTATAGTATTTATAAAAATGAAAGTGTTATTGCTAACGATTTACACTACTTACTGTAGAAAGGAGGATTTTAATTTTTATCAAAGGCTTGAACTGACACCATGTCTCTCTCCATACTCATCATTTTTCTCTTTATCGATTTCTTTTAAATCTTAGGAAAGAGTATTTGCAGGAACCAACTACTCTCTATGCCTGCGAAATTAAGAGAGAACGAAAAAACTCGTTTTGATGTATTATTTCTGAATGACAAAGAGGCAAAGGAATCAAATGTTGTAAATTGCGTGACTTTTTTTATGGAAAAGTTGGTTGAGTAAAATATTCTTTGTTTTCCTCGCCCACAGTTCTTTTGACTGCTCAGCGAATTGAACTTTTAATACAAGCTTCAGATTTCCCTAACAATCCATTTCTCGTTCTTTGAAATCCTGCAGTCAGAATAGATCTCGCAATACAGGAAACGCCTATTGAAATTCTTCTTTCATTAATGCAGAAGCAAAAATGTGAACAATGACATTTGTGAGGGGAATTTTGACACCAAAATAATCTGTTCCTTTTCTGACAAAGGTAGGTCTTCCACGCTGAATAAAACATAACTGTTTTAAAATTATACCTGGATCCAAAAAAGGGTAAATGTCTGAAAACTTGAAGTTTAATCAAAAGCGCCGCGTGCTGGGGAGCATAAAACGGATTTTCCGGATTCCTTCTTAGTGTTTTAGGGTGTAAAAACGCAGTCAGTACAGCTGCTGTTCCTACTAACTACATTTGATATCTCAGCAAAACTTCTCCCCTCAGAATTCCTATTTAAGATGAGAATTTCTGAGAAGATTTAGTATAGATCATTTTTTGCCCTGTAGACCCTGGGTATATGCATTGGCTTTTTCCATAAGACTTCCATAACGTCATTTCGACTATGCGTTCATGCCTGAAGATTGTGATCGGTATCAAGTATAAAAATGCCTTTTTAATCGCACTGAAGGGCATGTAGTGGCTAAGACCACAGGTTTCAGAGATTGAGAGTGGTGCGTTCACATCACACACTTCTGTCCCTTAATGCCAGGGCACTTCAGGAAATGATTTCACCTCACCATGGCGAGTGATTTCCTCAATGGTAATAAAGGGACAGTATAACCGACATTCCTTGTTAAATGATTATGAAGTGAAAAGTAGACAATACATTCAAAGTGTGTCGGAAAAAGCACGGCGCTTGGAATTTCGTTCGTAACAGTCATCCATGACGGGAGCAAGAGCAGTGCTTGTATCCATGGCACCCATTGTGTGAGGTTGTCAAATGCCATGATTCCGAGCCCGGCGCCAAAGATTAAAGGGGAGTGGGGACTGCTGCGTCTCGCTGCACAAGTGCCCAGAGAGCTTCAGGCTGCATGCCACTCTAAGATTCTTTTAAGGAAAAAGAGGTATTTAAACATTTTTCCGAACATTCACAAAAAAGGCGTTTTCTCCAAAAAAGAAGTATAAAGTAATTTAAAAATTGTTTTAGAAGTTTTATTTTGCTAGGACGCTACTCCTATGGCTGGAGATGCTACTTGGGACTCTAAAGAAGGTCACGGAGCAGTGTATTCGTTTTGAGTTTCTTCCGGAGAGATACCAGCTCTCGATGATTACCTACGCACTAAGCAGGCTTAGTCCTAGAATACACTAGCTTCATGCTAGTGTATGTGTTTCCATAAACCACTATTTTACTCTCTCTCACTATAGTATTTATAAAAATGAAAGTGTTATTGCTAACGATTTACACTACTTACTGTAGAAAGGAGGATTTTAATTTTTATCAAAGGCTTGAACTGACACCATGTCTCTCTCCATACTCATCATTTTTCTCTTTATCGATTTCTTTTAAATCTTAGGAAAGAGTATTTGCAGGAACCAACTACTCTCTATGCCTGCGAAATTAAGAGAGAACGAAAAAACTCGTTTTGATGTATTATTTCTGAATGACAAAGAGGCAAAGGAATCAAATGTTGTAAATTGCGTGACTTTTTTTATGGAAAAGTTGGTTGAGTAAAATATTCTTTGTTTTCCTCGCCCACAGTTCTTTTGACTGCTCAGCGAATTGAACTTTTAATACAAGCTTCAGATTTCCCTAACAATCCATTTCTCGTTCTTTGAAATCCTGCAGTCAGAATAGATCTCGCAATACAGGAAACGCCTATTGAAATTCTTCTTTCATTAATGCAGAAGCAAAAATGTGAACAATGACATTTGTGAGGGGAATTTTGACACCAAAATAATCTGTTCCTTTTCTGACAAAGGTAGGTCTTCCACGCTGAATAAAACATAACTGTTTTAAAATTATACCTGGATCCAAAAAAGGGTAAATGTCTGAAAACTTGAAGTTTAATCAAAAGCGCCGCGTGCTGGGGAGCATAAAACGGATTTTCCGGATTCCTTCTTAGTGTTTTAGGGTGTAAAAACGCAGTCAGTACAGCTGCTGTTCCTACTAACTACATTTGATATCTCAGCAAAACTTCTCCCCTCAGAATTCCTATTTAAGATGAGAATTTCTGAGAAGATTTAGTATAGATCATTTTTTGCCCTGTAGACCCTGGGTATATGCATTGGCTTTTTCCATAAGACTTCCATAACGTCATTTCGACTATGCGTTCATGCCTGAAGATTGTGATCGGTATCAAGTATAAAAATGCCTTTTTAATCGCACTGAAGGGCATGTAGTGGCTAAGACCACAGGTTTCAGAGATTGAGAGTGGTGCGTTCACATCACACACTTCTGTCCCTTAATGCCAGGGCACTTCAGGAAATGATTTCACCTCACCATGGCGAGTGATTTCCTCAATGGTAATAAAGGGACAGTATAACCGACATTCCTTGTTAAATGATTATGAAGTGAAAAGTAGACAATACATTCAAAGTGTGTCGGAAAAAGCACGGCGCTTGGAATTTCGTTCGTAACAGTCATCCATGACGGGAGCAAGAGCAGTGCTTGTATCCATGGCACCCATTGTGTGAGGTTGTCAAATGCCATGATTCCGAGCCCGGCGCCAAAGATTAAAGGGGAGTGGGGACTGCTGCGTCTCGCTGCACAAGTGCCCAGAGAGCTTCAGGCTGCATGCCACTCTAAGATTCTTTTAAGGAAAAAGAGGTATTTAAACATTTTTCCGAACATTCACAAAAAAGGCGTTTTCTCCAAAAAAGAAGTATAAAGTAATTTAAAAATTGTTTTAGAAGTTTTATTTTGCTAGGACGCTACTCCTATGGCTGGAGATGCTACTTGGGACTCTAAAGAAGGTCACGGAGCCGTGTATTCGTTTTGAGTTTCTTCCGGAGAGATACCAGCTCTCGATGATTACCTACGCACTAAGCAGGCTTAGTCCTAGAATACACTAGCTTCATGCTAGTGTATGTGTTTCCATAAACCACTATTTTACTCTCTCTCACTATAGTATTTATAAAAATGAAAGTGTTATTGCTAACGATTTACACTACTTACTGTAGAAAGGAGGATTTTAATTTTTATCAAAGGCTTGAACTGACACCATGTCTCTCTCCATACTCATCATTTTTCTCTTTATCGATTTCTTTTAAATCTTAGGAAAGAGTATTTGCAGGAACCAACTACTCTCTATGCCTGCGAAATTAAGAGAGAACGAAAAAACTCGTTTTGATGTATTATTTCTGAATGACAAAGAGGCAAAGGAATCAAATGTTGTAAATTGCGTGACTTTTTTTATGGAAAAGTTGGTTGAGTAAAATATTCTTTGTTTTCCTCGCCCACAGTTCTTTTGACTGCTCAGCGAATTGAACTGTTAATACAAGCTTCAGATTTCCCTAACAATCCATTTCTCGTTCTTTGAAATCCTGCAGTCAGAATAGATCTCGCAATACAGGAAACGCCTATTGAAATTCTTCTTTCATTAATGCAGAAGCAAAAATGTGAACAATGACATTTGTGAGGGGAATTTTGACACCAAAATAATCTGTTCCTTTTCTGACAAAGGTAGGTCTTCCACGCTGAATAAAACATAACTGTTTTAAAATTATACCTGGATCCAAAAAAGGGTAAATGTCTGAAAACTTGAAGTTTAATCAAAAGCGCCGCGTGCTGGGGAGCATAAAACGGATTTTCCGGATTCCTTCTTAGTGTTTTAGGGTGTAAAAACGCAGTCAGTACAGCTGCTGTTCCTACTAACTACATTTGATATCTCAGCAAAACTTCTCCCCTCAGAATTCCTATTTAAGATGAGAATTTCTGAGAAGATTTAGTATAGATCATTTTTTGCCCTGTAGACCCTGGGTATATGCATTGGCTTTTTCCATAAGACTTCCATAACGTCATTTCGACTATGCGTTCATGCCTGAAGATTGTGATCGGTATCAAGTATAAAAATGCCTTTTTAATCGCACTGAAGGGCATGTAGTGGCTAAGACCACAGGTTTCAGAGATTGAGAGTGGTGCGTTCACATCACACACTTCTGTCCCTTAATGCCAGGGCACTTCAGGAAATGATTTCACCTCACCATGGCGAGTGATTTCCTCAATGGTAATAAAGGGACAGTATAACCGACATTCCTTGTTAAATGATTATGAAGTGAAAAGTAGACAATACATTCAAAGTGTGTCGGAAAAAGCACGGCGCTTGGAATTTCGTTCGTAACAGTCATCCATGACGGGAGCAAGAGCAGTGCTTGTATCCATGGCACCCATTGTGTGAGGTTGTCAAATGCCATGATTCCGAGCCCGGCGCCAAAGATTAAAGGGGAGTGGGGACTGCTGCGTCTCGCTGCACAAGTGCCCAGAGAGCTTCAGGCTGCATGCCACTCTAAGATTCTTTTAAGGAAAAAGAGGTATTTAAACATTTTTCCGAACATTCACAAAAAAGGCGTTTTCTCCAAAAAAGAAGTATAAAGTAAATTAAAAATTGTTTTAGAAGTTTTATTTTGCTAGGACGCTACTCCTATGGCTGGAGATGCTACTTGGGACTCTAAAGAAGGTCACGGAGCCGTGTATTCGTTTTGAGTTTCTTCCGGAGAGATACCAGCTCTCGATGATTACCTACGCACTAAGCAGGCTTAGTCCTAGAATACACTAGCTTCATGCTAGTGTATGTGTTTCCATAAACCACTATTTTACTCTCTCTCACTATAGTATTTATAAAAATGAAAGTGTTATTGCTAACGATTTACACTACTTACTGTAGAAAGGAGGATTTTAATTTTTATCAAAGGCTTGAACTGACACCATGTCTCTCTCCATACTCATCATTTTTCTCTTTATCGATTTCTTTTAAATCTTAGGAAAGAGTATTTGCAGGAACCAACTACTCTCTATGCCTGCGAAATTAAGAGAGAACGAAAAAACTCGTTTTGATGTATTATTTCTGAATGACAAAGAGGCAAAGGAATCAAATGCTGTAAATTGCGTGACTTTTTTTATGGAAAAGTTGGTTGAGTAAAATATTCTTTGTTTTCCTCGCCCACAGTTCTTTTGACTGCTCAGCGAATTGAACTGTTAATACAAGCTTCAGATTTCCCTAACAATCCATTTCTCGTTCTTTGAAATCCTGCAGTCAGAATAGATCTCGCAATACAGGAAACGCCTATTGAAATTCTTCTTTCATTAATGCAGAAGCAAAAATGTGAACAATGACATTTGTGAGGGGAATTTTGACACCAAAATAATCTGTTCCTTTTCTGACAAAGGTAGGTCTTCCACGCTGAATAAAACATAACTGTTTTAAAATTATACCTGGATCCAAAAAAGGGTAAATGTCTGAAAACTTGAAGTTTAATCAAAAGCGCCGCGTGCTGGGGAGCATAAAACGGATTTTCCGGATTCCTTCTTAGTGTTTTAGGGTGTAAAAACGCAGTCAGTACAGCTGCTGTTCCTACTAACTACATTTGATATCTCAGCAAAACTTCTCCCCTCAGAATTCCTATTTAAGATGAGAATTTCTGAGAAGATTTAGTATAGATCATTTTTTGCCCTGTAGACCCTGGGTATATGCATTGGCTTTTTCCATAAGACTTCCATAACGTCATTTCGACTATGCGTTCATGCCTGAAGATTGTGATCGGTATCAAGTATAAAAATGCCTTTTTAATCGCACTGAAGGGCATGTAGTGGCTAAGACCACAGGTTTCAGAGATTGAGAGTGGTGCGTTCACATCACACACTTCTGTCCCTTAATGCCAGGGCACTTCAGGAAATGATTTCACCTCACCATGGCGAGTGATTTCCTCAATGGTAATAAAGGGACAGTATAACCGACATTCCTTGTTAAATGATTATGAAGTGAAAAGTAGACAATACATTCAAAGTGTGTCGGAAAAAGCACGGCGCTTGGAATTTCGTTCGTAACAGTCATCCATGACGGGAGCAAGAGCAGTGCTTGTATCCATGGCACCCATTGTGTGAGGTTGTCAAATGCCATGATTCCGAGCCCGGCGCCAAAGATTAAAGGGGAGTGGGGACTGCTGCGTCTCGCTGCACAAGTGCCCAGAGAGCTTCAGGCTGCATGCCACTCTAAGATTCTTTTAAGGAAAAAGAGGTATTTAAACATTTTTCCGAACATTCACAAAAAAGGCGTTTTCTCCAAAAAAGAAGTATAAAGTAATTTAAAAATTGTTTTAGAAGTTTTATTTTGCTAGGACGCTACTCCTATGGCTGGAGATGCTACTTGGGACTCTAAAGAAGGTCACGGAGCCGTGTATTCTTTTTGAGTTTCTTCCGGAGAGATACCAGCTCTCGATGATTACCTACGCACTAAGCAGGCTTAGTCCTAGAATACACTAGCTTCATGCTAGTGTATGTGTTTCCATAAACCACTATTTTACTCTCTCTCACTATAGTATTTATAAAAATGAAAGTGTTATTGCTAACGATTTACACTACTTACTGTAGAAAGGAGGATTTTAATTTTTATCAAAGGCTTGAACTGACACCATGTCTCTCTCCATACTCATCATTTTTCTCTTTATCGATTTCTTTTAAATCTTAGGAAAGAGTATTTGCAGGAACCAACTACTCTCTATGCCTGCGAAATTAAGAGAGAACGAAAAAACTCGTTTTGATGTATTATTTCTGAATGACAAAGAGGCAAAGGAATCAAATGTTGTAAATTGCGTGACTTTTTTTATGGAAAAGTTGGTTGAGTAAAATATTCTTTGTTTTCCTCGCCCACAGTTCTTTTGACTGCTCAGCGAATTGAACTGTTAATACAAGCTTCAGATTTCCCTAACAATCCATTTCTCGTTCTTTGAAATCCTGCAGTCAGAATAGATCTCGCAATAC
Organism: Manis pentadactyla; assembly: GCF_030020395.1. Taxonomy (NCBI): domain Eukaryota; kingdom Metazoa; phylum Chordata; class Mammalia; order Pholidota; family Manidae; genus Manis; species Manis pentadactyla. Next base: position 19,380 of record NW_026644695.1, on the reverse strand, counting down.
AGGAAACGCCTATTGAAATTCTTCTTTCATTAATGCAGAAGCAAAAATGTGAACAATGACATTTGTGAGGGGAATTTTGACACCAAAATAATCTGTTCCTTTTCTGACAAAGGTAGGTCTTCCACGCTGAATAAAACATAACTGTTTTAAAATTATACCTGGATCCAAAAAAGGGTAAATGTCTGAAAACTTGAAGTTTAATCAAAAGCGCCGCGTGCTGGGGAGCATAAAACGGATTTTCCGGATTCCTTCTTAGTGTTTTAGGGTGTAAAAACGCAGTCAGTACAGCTGCTGTTCCTACTAACTACATTTGATATCTCAGCAAAACTTCTCCCCTCAGAATTCCTATTTAAGATGAGAATTTCTGAGAAGATTTAGTATAGATCATTTTTTGCCCTGTAGACCCTGGGTATATGCATTGCCTTTTTCCATAAGACTTCCATAACGTCATTTCGACTATGCGTTCATGCCTGAAGATTGTGATCGGTATCAAGTATAAAAATGCCTTTTTAATCGCACTGAAGGGCATGTAGTGGCTAAGACCACAGGTTTCAGAGATTGAGAGTGGTGCGTTCACATCACACACTTCTGTCCCTTAATGCCAGGGCACTTCAGGAAATGATTTCACCTCACCATGGCGAGTGATTTCCTCAATGGTAATAAAGGGACAGTATAACCGACATTCCTTGTTAAATGATTATGAAGTGAAAAGTAGACAATACATTCAAAGTGTGTCGGAAAAAGCACGGCGCTTGGAATTTCGTTCGTAACAGTCATCCATGACGGGAGCAAGAGCAGTGCTTGTATCCATGGCACCCATTGTGTGAGGTTGTCAAATGCCATGATTCCGAGCCCGGCGCCAAAGATTAAAGGGGAGTGGGGACTGCTGCGTCTCGCTGCACAAGTGCCCAGAGAGCTTCAGGCTGCATGCCACTCTAAGATTCTTTTAAGGAAAAAGAGGTATTTAAACATTTTTCCGAACATTCACAAAAAAGGCGTTTTCTCCAAAAAAGAAGTATAAAGTAAATTAAAAATTGTTTTAGAAGTTTTATTTTGCTAGGACGCTACTCCTATGGCTGGAGATGCTACTTGGGACTCTAAAGAAGGTCACGGAGCAGTGTATTCTTTTTGAGTTTCTTCCGGAGAGATACCAGCTCTCGATGATTACCTACGCACTAAGCAGGCTTAGTCCTAGAATACACTAGCTTCATGCTAGTGTATGTGTTTCCATAAACCACTATTTTACTCTCTCTCACTATAGTATTTATAAAAATGAAAGTGTTATTGCTAACGATTTACACTACTTACTGTAGAAAGGAGGATTTTAATTTTTATCAAAGGCTTGAACTGACACCATGTCTCTCTCCATACTCATCATTTTTCTCTTTATCGATTTCTTTTAAATCTTAGGAAAGAGTATTTGCAGGAACCAACTACTCTCTATGCCTGCGAAATTAAGAGAGAACGAAAAAACTCGTTTTGATGTATTATTTCTGAATGACAAAGAGGCAAAGGAATCAAATGTTGTAAATTGCGTGACTTTTTTTATGGAAAAGTTGGTTGAGTAAAATATTCTTTGTTTTCCTCGCCCACAGTTCTTTTGACTGCTCAGCGAATTGAACTGTTAATACAAGCTTCAGATTTCCCTAACAATCCATTTCTCGTTCTTTGAAATCCTGCAGTCAGAATAGATCTCGCAATACAGGAAACGCCTATTGAAATTCTTCTTTCATTAATGCAGAAGCAAAAATGTGAACAATGACATTTGTGAGGGGAATTTTGACACCAAAATAATCTGTTCCTTTTCTGACAAAGGTAGGTCTTCCACGCTGAATAAAACATAACTGTTTTAAAATTATACCTGGATCCAAAAAAGGGTAAATGTCTGAAAACTTGAAGTTTAATCAAAAGCGCCGCGTGCTGGGGAGCATAAAACGGATTTTCCGGATTCCTTCTTAGTGTTTTAGGGTGTAAAAACGCAGTCAGTACAGCTGCTGTTCCTACTAACTACATTTGATATCTCAGCAAAACTTCTCCCCTCAGAATTCCTATTTAAGATGAGAATTTCTGAGAAGATTTAGTATAGATCATTTTTTGCCCTGTAGACCCTGGGTATATGCATTGCCTTTTTCCATAAGACTTCCATAACGTCATTTCGACTATGCGTTCATGCCTGAAGATTGTGATCGGTATCAAGTATAAAAATGCCTTTTTAATCGCACTGAAGGGCATGTAGTGGCTAAGACCACAGGTTTCAGAGATTGAGAGTGGTGCGTTCACATCACACACTTCTGTCCCTTAATGCCAGGGCACTTCAGGAAATGATTTCACCTCACCATGGCGAGTGATTTCCTCAATGGTAATAAAGGGACAGTATAACCGACATTCCTTGTTAAATGATTATGAAGTGAAAAGTAGGCAATACATTCAAAGTGTGTCGGAAAAAGCACGGCGCTTGGAATTTCGTTCGTAACAGTCATCCATGACGGGAGCAAGAGCAGTGCTTGTATCCATGGCACCCATTGTGTGAGGTTGTCAAATGCCATGATTCCGAGCCCGGCGCCAAAGATTAAAGGGGAGTGGGGACTGCTGCGTCTCGCTGCACAAGTGCCCAGAGAGCTTCAGGCTGCATGCCACTCTAAGATTCTTTTAAGGAAAAAGAGGTATTTAAACATTTTTCCGAACATTCACAAAAAAGGCGTTTTCTCCAAAAAAGAAGTATAAAGTAAATTAAAAATTGTTTTAGAAGTTTTATTTTGCTAGGACGCTACTCCTATGGCTGGAGATGCTACTTGGGACTCTAAAGAAGGTCACGGAGCAGTGTATTCGTTTTGAGTTTCTTCCGGAGAGATACCAGCTCTCGATGATTACCTACGCACTAAGCAGGCTTAGTCCTAGAATACACTAGCTTCATGCTAGTGTATGTGTTTCCATAAACCACTATTTTACTCTCTCTCTCACTATAGTATTTATAAAAATGAAAGTGTTATTGCTAACGATTTACACTACTTACTGTAGAAAGGAGGATTTTAATTTTTATCAAAGGCTTGAACTGACACCATGTCTCTCTCCATACTCATCATTTTTCTCTTTATCGATTTCTTTTAAATCTTAGGAAAGATTATTTGCAGGAACCAACTACTCTCTATGCCTGCGAAATTAAGAGAGAACGAAAAAACTCGTTTTGATGTATTATTTCTGAATGACAAAGAGGCAAAGGAATCAAATGTTGTAAATTGCGTGACTTTTTTTATGGAAAAGTTGGTTGAGTAAAATATTCTTTGTTTTCCTCGCCCACAGTTCTTTTGACTGCTCAGCGAATTGAACTTTTAATACAAGCTTCAGATTTCCCTAACAATCCATTTCTCGTTCTTTGAAATCCTGCAGTCAGAATAGATCTCGCAATACAGGAAACGCCTATTGAAATTCTTCTTTCATTAATGCAGAAGCAAAAATGTGAACAATGACATTTGTGAGGGGAATTTTGACACCAAAATAATCTGTTCCTTTTCTGACAAAGGTAGGTCTTCCACGCTGAATAAAACATAACTGTTTTAAAATTATACCTGGATCCAAAAAAGGGTAAATGTCTGAAAACTTGAAGTTTAATCAAAAGCGCCGCGTGCTGGGGAGCATAAAACGGATTTTCCGGATTCCTTCTTAGTGTTTTAGGGTGTAAAAACGCAGTCAGTACAGCTGCTGTTCCTACTAACTACATTTGATATCTCAGCAAAACTTCTCCCCTCAGAATTCCTATTTAAGATGAGAATTTCTGAGAAGATTTAGTATAGATCATTTTTTGCCCTGTAGACCCTGGGTATATGCATTGCCTTTTTCCATAAGACTTCCATAACGTCATTTCGACTATGCGTTCATGCCTGAAGATTGTGATCGGTATCAAGTATAAAAATGCCTTTTTAATCGCACTGAAGGGCATGTAGTGGCTAAGACCACAGGTTTCAGAGATTGAGAGTGGTGCGTTCACATCACACACTTCTGTCCCTTAATGCCAGGGCACTTCAGGAAATGATTTCACCTCACCATGGCGAGTGATTTCCTCAATGGTAATAAAGGGACAGTATAACCGACATTCCTTGTTAAATGATTATGAAGTGAAAAGTAGGCAATACATTCAAAGTGTGTCGGAAAAAGCACGGCGCTTGGAATTTCGTTCGTAACAGTCATCCATGACGGGAGCAAGAGCAGTGCTTGTATCCATGGCACCCATTGTGTGAGGTTGTCAAATGCCATGATTCCGAGCCCGGCGCCAAAGATTAAAGGGGAGTGGGGACTGCTGCGTCTCGCTGCACAAGTGCCCAGAGAGCTTCAGGCTGCATGCCACTCTAAGATTCTTTTAAGGAAAAAGAGGTATTTAAACATTTTTCCGAACATTCACAAAAAAGGCGTTTTCTCCAAAAAAGAAGTATAAAGTAAATTAAAAATTGTTTTAGAAGTTTTATTTTGCTAGGACGCTACTCCTATGGCTGGAGATGCTACTTGGGACTCTAAAGAAGGTCACGGAGCAGTGTATTCGTTTTGAGTTTCTTCCGGAGAGATACCAGCTCTCGATGATTACCTACGCACTAAGCAGGCTTAGTCCTAGAATACACTAGCTTCATGCTAGTGTATGTGTTTCCATAAACCACTATTTTACTCTCTCTCTCACTATAGTATTTATAAAAATGAAAGTGTTATTGCTAACGATTTACACTACTTACTGTAGAAAGGAGGATTTTAATTTTTATCAAAGGCTTGAACTGACACCATGTCTCTCTCCATACTCATCATTTTTCTCTTTATCGATTTCTTTTAAATCTTAGGAAAGATTATTTGCAGGAACCAACTACTCTCTATGCCTGCGAAATTAAGAGAGAACGAAAAAACTCGTTTTGATGTATTATTTCTGAATGACAAAGAGGCAAAGGAATCAAATGTTGTAAATTGCGTGACTTTTTTTATGGAAAAGTTGGTTGAGTAAAATATTCTTTGTTTTCCTCGCCCACAGTTCTTTTGACTGCTCAGCGAATTGAACTTTTAATACAAGCTTCAGATTTCCCTAACAATCCATTTCTCGTTCTTTGAAATCCTGCAGTCAGAATAGATCTCGCAATACAGGAAACGCCTATTGAAATTCTTCTTTCATTAATGCAGAAGCAAAAATGTGAACAATGACATTTGTGAGGGGAATTTTGACACCAAAATAATCTGTTCCTTTTCTGACAAAGGTAGGTCTTCCACGCTGAATAAAACATAACTGTTTTAAAATTATACCTGGATCCAAAAAAGGGTAAATGTCTGAAAACTTGAAGTTTAATCAAAAGCGCCGCGTGCTGGGGAGCATAAAACGGATTTTCCGGATTCCTTCTTAGTGTTTTAGGGTGTAAAAACGCAGTCAGTACAGCTGCTGTTCCTACTAACTACATTTGATATCTCAGCAAAACTTCTCCCCTCAGAATTCCTATTTAAGATGAGAATTTCTGAGAAGATTTAGTATAGATCATTTTTTGCCCTGTAGACCCTGGGTATATGCATTGCCTTTTTCCATAAGACTTCCATAACGTCATTTCGACTATGCGTTCATGCCTGAAGATTGTGATCGGTATCAAGTATAAAAATGCCTTTTTAATCGCACTGAAGGGCATGTAGTGGCTAAGACCACAGGTTTCAGAGATTGAGAGTGGTGCGTTCACATCACACACTTCTGTCCCTTAATGCCAGGGCACTTCAGGAAATGATTTCACCTCACCATGGCGAGTGATTTCCTCAATGGTAATAAAGGGACAGTATAACCGACATTCCTTGTTAAATGATTATGAAGTGAAAAGTAGGCAATACATTCAAAGTGTGTCGGAAAAAGCACGGCGCTTGGAATTTCGTTCGTAACAGTCATCCATGACGGGAGCAAGAGCAGTGCTTGTATCCATGGCACCCATTGTGTGAGGTTGTCAAATGCCATGATTCCGAGCCCGGCGCCAAAGATTAAAGGGGAGTGGGGACTGCTGCGTCTCGCTGCACAAGTGCCCAGAGAGCTTCAGGCTGCATGCCACTCTAAGATTCTTTTAAGGAAAAAGAGGTATTTAAACATTTTTCCGAACATTCACAAAAAAGGCGTTTTCTCCAAAAAAGAAGTATAAAGTAAATTAAAAATTGTTTTAGAAGTTTTATTTTGCTAGGACGCTACTCCTATGGCTGGAGATGCTACTTGGGACTCTAAAGAAGGTCACGGAGCAGTGTATTCGTTTTGAGTTTCTTCCGGAGAGATACCAGCTCTCGATGATTACCTACGCACTAAGCAGGCTTAGTCCTAGAATACACTAGCTTCATGCTAGTGTATGTGTTTCCATAAACCACTATTTTACTCTCTCTCTCACTATAGTATTTATAAAAATGAAAGTGTTATTGCTAACGATTTACACTACTTACTGTAGAAAGGAGGATTTTAATTTTTATCAAAGGCTTGAACTGACACCATGTCTCTCTCCATACTCATCATTTTTCTCTTTATCGATTTCTTTTAAATCTTAGGAAAGATTATTTGCAGGAACCAACTACTCTCTATGCCTGCGAAATTAAGAGAGAACGAAAAAACTCGTTTTGATGTATTATTTCTGAATGACAAAGAGGCAAAGGAATCAAATGTTGTAAATTGCGTGACTTTTTTTATGGAAAAGTTGGTTGAGTAAAATATTCTTTGTTTTCCTCGCCCACAGTTCTTTTGACTGCTCAGCGAATTGAACTTTTAATACAAGCTTCAGATTTCCCTAACAATCCATTTCTCGTTCTTTGAAATCCTGCAGTCAGAATAGATCTCGCAATACAGGAAACGCCTATTGAAATTCTTCTTTCATTAATGCAGAAGCAAAAATGTGAACAATGACATTTGTGAGGGGAATTTTGACACCAAAATAATCTGTTCCTTTTCTGACAAAGGTAGGTCTTCCACGCTGAATAAAACATAACTGTTTTAAAATTATACCTGGATCCAAAAAAGGGTAAATGTCTGAAAACTTGAAGTTTAATCAAAAGCGCCGCGTGCTGGGGAGCATAAAACGGATTTTCCGGATTCCTTCTTAGTGTTTTAGGGTGTAAAAACGCAGTCAGTACAGCTGCTGTTCCTACTAACTACATTTGATATCTCAGCAAAACTTCTCCCCTCAGAATTCCTATTTAAGATGAGAATTTCTGAGAAGATTTAGTATAGATCATTTTTTGCCCTGTAGACCCTGGGTATATGCATTGGCTTTTTCCATAAGACTTCCATAACGTCATTTCGACTATGCGTTCATGCCTGAAGATTGTGATCGGTATCAAGTATAAAAATGCCTTTTTAATCGCACTGAAGGGCATGTAGTGGCTAAGACCACAGGTTTCAGAGATTGAGAGTGGTGCGTTCACATCACACACTTCTGTCCCTTAATGCCAGGGCACTTCAGGAAATGATTTCACCTCACCATGGCGAGTGATTTCCTCAATGGTAATAAAGGGACAGTATAACCGACATTCCTTGTTAAATGATTATGAAGTGAAAAGTAGGCAATACATTCAAAGTGTGTCGGAAAAAGCACGGCGCTTGGAATTTCGTTCGTAACAGTCATCCATGACGGGAGCAAGAGCAGTGCTTGTATCCATGGCACCCATTGTGTGAGGTTGTCAAATGCCATGATTCCGAGCCCGGCGCCAAAGATTAAAGGGGAGTGGGGACTGCTGCGTCTCGCTGCACAAGTGCCCAGAGAGCTTCAGGCTGCATGCCACTCTAAGATTCTTTTAAGGAAAAAGAGGTATTTAAACATTTTTCCGAACATTCACAAAAAAGGCGTTTTCTCCAAAAAAGAAGTATAAAGTAATTTAAAAATTGTTTTAGAAGTTTTATTTTGCTAGGACGCTACTCCTATGGCTGGAGATGCTACTTGGGACTCTAAAGAAGGTCACGGAGCAGTGTATTCGTTTTGAGTTTCTTCCGGAGAGATACCAGCTCTCGATGATTACCTACGCACTAAGCAGGCTTAGTCCTAGAATACACTAGCTTCATGCTAGTGTATGTGTTTCCATAAACCACTATTTTACTCTCTCTCTCACTATAGTATTTATAAAAATGAAAGTGTTATTGCTAACGATTTACACTACTTACTGTAGAAAGGAGGATTTTAATTTTTATCAAAGGCTTGAACTGACACCATGTCTCTCTCCATACTCATCATTTTTCTCTTTATCGATTTCTTTTAAATCTTAGGAAAGATTATTTGCAGGAACCAACTACTCTCTATGCCTGCGAAATTAAGAGAGAACGAAAAAACTCGTTTTGATGTATTATTTCTGAATGACAAAGAGGCAAAGGAATCAAATGTTGTAAATTGCGTGACTTTTTTTATGGAAAAGTTGGTTGAGTAAAATATTCTTTGTTTTCCTCGCCCACAGTTCTTTTGACTGCTCAGCGAATTGAACTTTTAATACAAGCTTCAGATTTCCCTAACAATCCATTTCTCGTTCTTTGAAATCCTGCAGTCAGAATAGATCTCGCAATACAGGAAACGCCTATTGAAATTCTTCTTTCATTAATGCAGAAGCAAAAATGTGAACAATGACATTTGTGAGGGGAATTTTGACACCAAAATAATCTGTTCCTTTTCTGACAAAGGTAGGTCTTCCACGCTGAATAAAACATAACTGTTTTAAAATTATACCTGGATCCAAAAAAGGGTAAATGTCTGAAAACTTGAAGTTTAATCAAAAGCGCCGCGTGCTGGGGAGCATAAAACGGATTTTCCGGATTCCTTCTTAGTGTTTTAGGGTGTAAAAACGCAGTCAGTACAGCTGCTGTTCCTACTAACTACATTTGATATCTCAGCAAAACTTCTCCCCTCAGAATTCCTATTTAAGATGAGAATTTCTGAGAAGATTTAGTATAGATCATTTTTTGCCCTGTAGACCCTGGGTATATGCATTGGCTTTTTCCATAAGACTTCCATAACGTCATTTCGACTATGCGTTCATGCCTGAAGATTGTGATCGGTATCAAGTATAAAAATGCCTTTTTAATCGCACTGAAGGGCATGTAGTGGCTAAGACCACAGGTTTCAGAGATTGAGAGTGGTGCGTTCACATCACACACTTCTGTCCCTTAATGCCAGGGCACTTCAGGAAATGATTTCACCTCACCATGGCGAGTGATTTCCTCAATGGTAATAAAGGGACAGTATAACCGACATTCCTTGTTAAATGATTATGAAGTGAAAAGTAGACAATACATTCAAAGTGTGTCGGAAAAAGCACGGCGCTTGGAATTTCGTTCGTAACAGTCATCCATGACGGGAGCAAGAGCAGTGCTTGTATCCATGGCACCCATTGTGTGAGGTTGTCAAATGCCATGATTCCGAGCCCGGCGCCAAAGATTAAAGGGGAGTGGGGACTGCTGCGTCTCGCTGCACAAGTGCCCAGAGAGCTTCAGGCTGCATGCCACTCTAAGATTCTTTTAAGGAAAAAGAGGTATTTAAACATTTTTCCGAACATTCACAAAAAAGGCGTTTTCTCCAAAAAAGAAGTATAAAGTAATTTAAAAATTGTTTTAGAAGTTTTATTTCGCTAGGACGCTACTCCTATGGCTGGAGATGCTACTTGGGACTCTAAAGAAGGTCACGGAGCAGTGTATTCGTTTTGAGTTTCTTCCGGAGAGATACCAGCTCTCGATGATTACCTACGCACTAAGCAGGCTTAGTCCTAGAATACACTAGCTTCATGCTAGTGTATGTGTTTCCATAAACCACTATTTTACTCTCTCTCTCACTATAGTATTTATAAAAATGAAAGTGTTATTGCTAACGATTTACACTACTTACTGTAGAAAGGAGGATTTTAATTTTTATCAAAGGCTTGAACTGACACCATGTCTCTCTCCATACTCATCATTTTTCTCTTTATCGATTTCTTTTAAATCTTAGGAAAGATTATTTGCAGGAACCAACTACTCTCTATGCCTGCGAAATTAAGAGAGAACGAAAAAACTCGTTTTGATGTATTATTTCTGAATGACAAAGAGGCAAAGGAATCAAATGTTGTAAATTGCGTGACTTTTTTTATGGAAAAGTTGGTTGAGTAAAATATTCTTTGTTTTCCTCGCCCACAGTTCTTTTGACTGCTCAGCGAATTGAACTTTTAATACAAGCTTCAGATTTCCCTAACAATCCATTTCTCGTTCTTTGAAATCCTGCAGTCAGAATAGATCTCGCAATACAGGAAACGCCTATTGAAATTCTTCTTTCATTAATGCAGAAGCAAAAATGTGAACAATGACATTTGTGAGGGGAATTTTGACACCAAAATAATCTGTTCCTTTTCTGACAAAGGTAGGTCTTCCACGCTGAATAAAACATAACTGTTTTAAAATTATACCTGGATCCAAAAAAGGGTAAATGTCTGAAAACTTGAAGTTTAATCAAAAGCGCCGCGTGCTGGGGAGCATAAAACGGATTTTCCGGATTCCTTCTTAGTGTTTTAGGGTGTAAAAACGCAGTCAGTACAGCTGCTGTTCCTACTAACTACATTTGATATCTCAGCAAAACTTCTCCCCTCAGAATTCCTATTTAAGATGAGAATTTCTGAGAAGATTTAGTATAGATCATTTTTTGCCCTGTAGACCCTGGGTATATGCATTGGCTTTTTCCATAAGACTTCCATAACGTCATTTCGACTATGCGTTCATGCCTGAAGATTGTGATCGGTATCAAGTATAAAAATGCCTTTTTAATCGCACTGAAGGGCATGTAGTGGCTAAGACCACAGGTTTCAGAGATTGAGAGTGGTGCGTTCACATCACACACTTCTGTCCCTTAATGCCAGGGCACTTCAGGAAATGATTTCACCTCACCATGGCGAGTGATTTCCTCAATGGTAATAAAGGGACAGTATAACCGACATTCCTTGTTAAATGATTATGAAGTGAAAAGTAGACAATACATTCAAAGTGTGTCGGAAAAAGCACGGCGCTTGGAATTTCGTTCGTAACAGTCATCCATGACGGGAGCAAGAGCAGTGCTTGTATCCATGGCACCCATTGTGTGAGGTTGTCAAATGCCATGATTCCGAGCCCGGCGCCAAAGATTAAAGGGGAGTGGGGACTGCTGCGTCTCGCTGCACAAGTGCCCAGAGAGCTTCAGGCTGCATGCCACTCTAAGATTCTTTTAAGGAAAAAGAGGTATTTAAACATTTTTCCGAACATTCACAAAAAAGGCGTTTTCTCCAAAAAAGAAGTATAAAGTAAATTAAAAATTGTTTTAGAAGTTTTATTTCGCTAGGACGCTACTCCTATGGCTGGAGATGCTACTTGGGACTCTAAAGAAGGTCACGGAGCAGTGTATTCGTTTTGAGTTTCTTCCGGAGAGATACCAGCTCTCGATGATTACCTACGCACTAAGCAGGCTTAGTCCTAGAATACACTAGCTTCATGCTAGTGTATGTGTTTCCATAAACCACTATTTTACTCTCTCTCTCACTATAGTATTTATAAAAATGAAAGTGTTATTGCTAACGATTTACACTACTTACTGTAGAAAGGAGGATTTTAATTTTTATCAAAGGCTTGAACTGACACCATGTCTCTCTCCATACTCATCATTTTTCTCTTTATCGATTTCTTTTAAATCTTAGGAAAGATTATTTGCAGGAACCAACTACTCTCTATGCCTGCGAAATTAAGAGAGAACGAAAAAACTCGTTTTGATGTATTATTTCTGAATGACAAAGAGGCAAAGGAATCAAATGTTGTAAATTGCGTGACTTTTTTTATGGAAAAGTTGGTTGAGTAAAATATTCTTTGTTTTCCTCGCCCACAGTTCTTTTGACTGCTCAGCGAATTGAACTTTTAATACAAGCTTCAGATTTCCCTAACAATCCATTTCTCGTTCTTTGAAATCCTGCAGTCAGAATAGATCTCGCAATACAGGAAACGCCTATTGAAATTCTTCTTTCATTAATGCAGAAGCAAAAATGTGAACAATGACATTTGTGAGGGGAATTTTGACACCAAAATAATCTGTTCCTTTTCTGACAAAGGTAGGTCTTCCACGCTGAATAAAACATAACTGTTTTAAAATTATACCTGGATCCAAAAAAGGGTAAATGTCTGAAAACTTGAAGTTTAATCAAAAGCGCCGCGTGCTGGGGAGCATAAAACGGATTTTCCGGATTCCTTCTTAGTGTTTTAGGGTGTAAAAACGCAGTCAGTACAGCTGCTGTTCCTACTAACTACATTTGATATCTCAGCAAAACTTCTCCCCTCAGAATTCCTATTTAAGATGAGAATTTCTGAGAAGATTTAGTATAGATCATTTTTTGCCCTGTAGACCCTGGGTATATGCATTGGCTTTTTCCATAAGACTTCCATAACGTCATTTCGACTATGCGTTCATGCCTGAAGATTGTGATCGGTATCAAGTATAAAAATGCCTTTTTAATCGCACTGAAGGGCATGTAGTGGCTAAGACCACAGGTTTCAGAGATTGAGAGTGGTGCGTTCACATCACACACTTCTGTCCCTTAATGCCAGGGCACTTCAGGAAATGATTTCACCTCACCATGGCGAGTGATTTCCTCAATGGTAATAAAGGGACAGTATAACCGACATTCCTTGTTAAATGATTATGAAGTGAAAAGTAGGCAATACATTCAAAGTGTGTCGGAAAAAGCACGGCGCTTGGAATTTCGTTCGTAACAGTCATCCATGACGGGAGCAAGAGCAGTGCTTGTATCCATGGCACCCATTGTGTGAGGTTGTCAAATGCCATGATTCCGAGCCCGGCGCCAAAGATTAAAGGGGAGTGGGGACTGCTGCGTCTCGCTGCACAAGTGCCCAGAGAGCTTCAGGCTGCATGCCACTCTAAGATTCTTTTAAGGAAAAAGAGGTATTTAAACATTTTTCCGAACATTCACAAAAAAGGCGTTTTCTCCAAAAAAGAAGTATAAAGTAAATTAAAAATTGTTTTAGAAGTTTTATTTCGCTAGGACGCTACTCCTATGGCTGGAGATGCTACTTGGGACTCTAAAGAAGGTCACGGAGCAGTGTATTCGTTTTGAGTTTCTTCCGGAGAGATACCAGCTCTCGATGATTACCTACGCACTAAGCAGGCTTAGTCCTAGAATACACTAGCTTCATGCTAGTGTATGTGTTTCCATAAACCACTATTTTACTCTCTCTCTCACTATAGTATTTATAAAAATGAAAGTGTTATTGCTAACGATTTACACTACTTACTGTAGAAAGGAGGATTTTAATTTTTATCAAAGGCTTGAACTGACACCATGTCTCTCTCCATACTCATCATTTTTCTCTTTATCGATTTCTTTTAAATCTTAGGAAAGATTATTTGCAGGAACCAACTACTCTCTATGCCTGCGAAATTAAGAGAGAACGAAAAAACTCGTTTTGATGTATTATTTCTGAATGACAAAGAGGCAAAGGAATCAAATGTTGTAAATTGCGTGACTTTTTTTATGGAAAAGTTGGTTGAGTAAAATATTCTTTGTTTTCCTCGCCCACAGTTCTTTTGACTGCTCAGCGAATTGAACTTTTAATACAAGCTTCAGATTTCCCTAACAATCCATTTCTCGTTCTTTGAAATCCTGCAGTCAGAATAGATCTCGCAATACAGGAAACGCCTATTGAAATTCTTCTTTCATTAATGCAGAAGCAAAAATGTGAACAATGACATTTGTGAGGGGAATTTTGACACCAAAATAATCTGTTCCTTTTCTGACAAAGGTAGGTCTTCCACGCTGAATAAAACATAACTGTTTTAAAATTATACCTGGATCCAAAAAAGGGTAAATGTCTGAAAACTTGAAGTTTAATCAAAAGCGCCGCGTGCTGGGGAGCATAAAACGGATTTTCCGGATTCCTTCTTAGTGTTTTAGGGTGTAAAAACGCAGTCAGTACAGCTGCTGTTCCTACTAACTACATTTGATATCTCAGCAAAACTTCTCCCCTCAGAATTCCTATTTAAGATGAGAATTTCTGAGAAGATTTAGTATAGATCATTTTTTGCCCTGTAGACCCTGGGTATATGCATTGGCTTTTTCCATAAGACTTCCATAACGTCATTTCGACTATGCGTTCATGCCTGAAGATTGTGATCGGTATCAAGTATAAAAATGCCTTTTTAATCGCACTGAAGGGCATGTAGTGGCTAAGACCACAGGTTTCAGAGATTGAGAGTGGTGCGTTCACATCACACACTTCTGTCCCTTAATGCCAGGGCACTTCAGGAAATGATTTCACCTCACCATGGCGAGTGATTTCCTCAATGGTAATAAAGGGACAGTATAACCGACATTCCTTGTTAAATGATTATGAAGTGAAAAGTAGGCAATACATTCAAAGTGTGTCGGAAAAAGCACGGCGCTTGGAATTTCGTTCGTAACAGTCATCCATGACGGGAGCAAGAGCAGTGCTTGTATCCATGGCACCCATTGTGTGAGGTTGTCAAATGCCATGATTCCGAGCCCGGCGCCAAAGATTAAAGGGGAGTGGGGACTGCTGCGTCTCGCTGCACAAGTGCCCAGAGAGCTTCAGGCTGCATGCCACTCTAAGATTCTTTTAAGGAAAAAGAGGTATTTAAACATTTTTCCGAACATTCACAAAAAAGGCGTTTTCTCCAAAAAAGAAGTATAAAGTAATTTAAAAATTGTTTTAGAAGTTTTATTTCGCTAGGACGCTACTCCTATGGCTGGAGATGCTACTTGGGACTCTAAAGAAGGTCACGGAGCAGTGTATTCGTTTTGAGTTTCTTCCGGAGAGATACCAGCTCTCGATGATTACCTACGCACTAAGCAGGCTTAGTCCTAGAATACACTAGCTTCATGCTAGTGTATGTGTTTCCATAAACCACTATTTTACTCTCTCTCTCACTATAGTATTTATAAAAATGAAAGTGTTATTGCTAACGATTTACACTACTTACTGTAGAAAGGAGGATTTTAATTTTTATCAAAGGCTTGAACTGACACCATGTCTCTCTCCATACTCATCATTTTTCTCTTTATCGATTTCTTTTAAATCTTAGGAAAGATTATTTGCAGGAACCAACTACTCTCTATGCCTGCGAAATTAAGAGAGAACGAAAAAACTCGTTTTGATGTATTATTTCTGAATGACAAAGAGGCAAAGGAATCAAATGTTGTAAATTGCGTGACTTTTTTTATGGAAAAGTTGGTTGAGTAAAATATTCTTTGTTTTCCTCGCCCACAGTTCTTTTGACTGCTCAGCGAATTGAACTTTTAATACAAGCTTCAGATTTCCCTAACAATCCATTTCTCGTTCTTTGAAATCCTGCAGTCAGAATAGATCTCGCAATACAGGAAACGCCTATTGAAATTCTTCTTTCATTAATGCAGAAGCAAAAATGTGAACAATGACATTTGTGAGGGGAATTTTGACACCAAAATAATCTGTTCCTTTTCTGACAAAGGTAGGTCTTCCACGCTGAATAAAACATAACTGTTTTAAAATTATACCTGGATCCAAAAAAGGGTAAATGTCTGAAAACTTGAAGTTTAATCAAAAGCGCCGCGTGCTGGGGAGCATAAAACGGATTTTCCGGATTCCTTCTTAGTGTTTTAGGGTGTAAAAACGCAGTCAGTACAGCTGCTGTTCCTACTAACTACATTTGATATCTCAGCAAAACTTCTCCCCTCAGAATTCCTATTTAAGATGAGAATTTCTGAGAAGATTTAGTATAGATCATTTTTTGCCCTGTAGACCCTGGGTATATGCATTGGCTTTTTCCATAAGACTTCCATAACGTCATTTCGACTATGCGTTCATGCCTGAAGATTGTGATCGGTATCAAGTATAAAAATGCCTTTTTAATCGCACTGAAGGGCATGTAGTGGCTAAGACCACAGGTTTCAGAGATTGAGAGTGGTGCGTTCACATCACACACTTCTGTCCCTTAATGCCAGGGCACTTCAGGAAATGATTTCACCTCACCATGGCGAGTGATTTCCTCAATGGTAATAAAGGGACAGTATAACCGACATTCCTTGTTAAATGATTATGAAGTGAAAAGTAGACAATACATTCAAAGTGTGTCGGAAAAAGCACGGCGCTTGGAATTTCGTTCGTAACAGTCATCCATGACGGGAGCAAGAGCAGTGCTTGTATCCATGGCACCCATTGTGTGAGGTTGTCAAATGCCATGATTCCGAGCCCGGCGCCAAAGATTAAAGGGGAGTGGGGACTGCTGCGTCTCGCTGCACAAGTGCCCAGAGAGCTTCAGGCTGCATGCCACTCTAAGATTCTTTTAAGGAAAAAGAGGTATTTAAACATTTTTCCGAACATTCACAAAAAAGGCGTTTTCTCCAAAAAAGAAGTATAAAGTAAATTAAAAATTGTTTTAGAAGTTTTATTTCGCTAGGACGCTACTCCTATGGCTGGAGATGCTACTTGGGACTCTAAAGAAGGTCACGGAGCAGTGTATTCGTTTTGAGTTTCTTCCGGAGAGATACCAGCTCTCGATGATTACCTACGCACTAAGCAGGCTTAGTCCTAGAATACACTAGCTTCATGCTAGTGTATGTGTTTCCATAAACCACTATTTTACTCTCTCTCTCACTATAGTATTTATAAAAATGAAAGTGTTATTGCTAACGATTTACACTACTTACTGTAGAAAGGAGGATTTTAATTTTTATCAAAGGCTTGAACTGACACCATGTCTCTCTCCATACTCATCATTTTTCTCTTTATCGATTTCTTTTAAATCTTAGGAAAGATTATTTGCAGGAACCAACTACTCTCTATGCCTGCGAAATTAAGAGAGAACGAAAAAACTCGTTTTGATGTATTATTTCTGAATGACAAAGAGGCAAAGGAATCAAATGTTGTAAATTGCGTGACTTTTTTTATGGAAAAGTTGGTTGAGTAAAATATTCTTTGTTTTCCTCGCCCACAGTTCTTTTGACTGCTCAGCGAATTGAACTTTTAATACAAGCTTCAGATTTCCCTAACAATCCATTTCTCGTTCTTTGAAATCCTGCAGTCAGAATAGATCTCGCAATACAGGAAACGCCTATTGAAATTCTTCTTTCATTAATGCAGAAGCAAAAATGTGAACAATGACATTTGTGAGGGGAATTTTGACACCAAAATAATCTGTTCCTTTTCTGACAAAGGTAGGTCTTCCACGCTGAATAAAACATAACTGTTTTAAAATTATACCTGGATCCAAAAAAGGGTAAATGTCTGAAAACTTGAAGTTTAATCAAAAGCGCCGCGTGCTGGGGAGCATAAAACGGATTTTCCGGATTCCTTCTTAGTGTTTTAGGGTGTAAAAACGCAGTCAGTACAGCTGCTGTTCCTACTAACTACATTTGATATCTCAGCAAAACTTCTCCCCTCAGAATTCCTATTTAAGATGAGAATTTCTGAGAAGATTTAGTATAGATCATTTTTTGCCCTGTAGACCCTGGGTATATGCATTGGCTTTTTCCATAAGACTTCCATAACGTCATTTCGACTATGCGTTCATGCCTGAAGATTGTGATCGGTATCAAGTATAAAAATGCCTTTTTAATCGCACTGAAGGGCATGTAGTGGCTAAGACCACAGGTTTCAGAGATTGAGAGTGGTGCGTTCACATCACACACTTCTGTCCCTTAATGCCAGGGCACTTCAGGAAATGATTTCACCTCACCATGGCGAGTGATTTCCTCAATGGTAATAAAGGGACAGTATAACCGACATTCCTTGTTAAATGATTATGAAGTGAAAAGTAGACAATACATTCAAAGTGTGTCGGAAAAAGCACGGCGCTTGGAATTTCGTTCGTAACAGTCATCCATGACGGGAGCAAGAGCAGTGCTTGTATCCATGGCACCCATTGTGTGAGGTTGTCAAATGCCATGATTCCGAGCCCGGCGCCAAAGATTAAAGGGGAGTGGGGACTGCTGCGTCTCGCTGCACAAGTGCCCAGAGAGCTTCAGGCTGCATGCCACTCTAAGATTCTTTTAAGGAAAAAGAGGTATTTAAACATTTTTCCGAACATTCACAAAAAAGGCGTTTTCTCCAAAAAAGAAGTATAAAGTAAATTAAAAATTGTTTTAGAAGTTTTATTTCGCTAGGACGCTACTCCTATGGCTGGAGATGCTACTTGGGACTCTAAAGAAGGTCACGGAGCAGTGTATTCGTTTTGAGTTTCTTCCGGAGAGATACCAGCTCTCGATGATTACCTACGCACTAAGCAGGCTTAGTCCTAGAATACACTAGCTTCATGCTAGTGTATGTGTTTCCATAAACCACTATTTTACTCTCTCTCTCACTATAGTATTTATAAAAATGAAAGTGTTATTGCTAACGATTTACACTACTTACTGTAGAAAGGAGGATTTTAATTTTTATCAAAGGCTTGAACTGACACCATGTCTCTCTCCATACTCATCATTTTTCTCTTTATCGATTTCTTTTAAATCTTAGGAAAGATTATTTGCAGGAACCAACTACTCTCTATGCCTGCGAAATTAAGAGAGAACGAAAAAACTCGTTTTGATGTATTATTTCTGAATGACAAAGAGGCAAAGGAATCAAATGTTGTAAATTGCGTGACTTTTTTTATGGAAAAGTTGGTTGAGTAAAATATTCTTTGTTTTCCTCGCCCACAGTTCTTTTGACTGCTCAGCGAATTGAACTTTTAATACAAGCTTCAGATTTCCCTAACAATCCATTTCTCGTTCTTTGAAATCCTGCAGTCAGAATAGATCTCGCAATACAGGAAACGCCTATTGAAATTCTTCTTTCATTAATGCAGAAGCAAAAATGTGAACAATGACATTTGTGAGGGGAATTTTGACACCAAAATAATCTGTTCCTTTTCTGACAAAGGTAGGTCTTCCACGCTGAATAAAACATAACTGTTTTAAAATTATACCTGGATCCAAAAAAGGGTAAATGTCTGAAAACTTGAAGTTTAATCAAAAGCGCCGCGTGCTGGGGAGCATAAAACGGATTTTCCGGATTCCTTCTTAGTGTTTTAGGGTGTAAAAACGCAGTCAGTACAGCTGCTGTTCCTACTAACTACATTTGATATCTCAGCAAAACTTCTCCCCTCAGAATTCCTATTTAAGATGAGAATTTCTGAGAAGATTTAGTATAGATCATTTTTTGCCCTGTAGACCCTGGGTATATGCATTGCCTTTTTCCATAAGACTTCCATAACGTCATTTCGACTATGCGTTCATGCCTGAAGATTGTGATCGGTATCAAGTATAAAAATGCCTTTTTAATCGCACTGAAGGGCATGTAGTGGCTAAGACCACAGGTTTCAGAGATTGAGAGTGGTGCGTTCACATCACACACTTCTGTCCCTTAATGCCAGGGCACTTCAGGAAATGATTTCA